>NC_142936.1:43880523-43888023 GCF_046866305.1 Octopus bimaculoides
ATTTTAATTAAATTTACAATTAAATCTGAATATCTTTAATTAAAAGGAATAAAAACTTGAATTGTTTATTAAAGTTACTCAAAGTATTCTCATTATCCCCTATCTAGTGTTATCAGCCGGTTCTTATTTTCGAGTGGCCTCGTCCTAAAGTAAGAGCAATAAGCAGGTTAGAGAGACAAAGAGGGACCATCAGACAACTGAGAAACTGAGAAATAAATAGACTAAAGTGTACGTACGCCATTATATATACTAGCAGTATAACCCGACGTTGTCCGGGTGTGACTTATTACGCCATCTACGATAAGTCTTGCTAGGTGAAAATCAACTAAAAAAGAAAGCCTTACAATGAAAAAACCCTTATGATGTAAATATGTTCATAATTCAAAAGACGAAATTAATAGGGAAAGGCTGAAGGCTGTTTTGTGTAACATTATTAAGTGTACGTAAATTTCATCCGTCTAATTGGCTATACAAATGCTTGTGCAAAACAACTTTTTGCGCTGCCTTGATTACACATAGCAGGGTAATTCCTTTTCGCAGGAGGTAGGGCGGCAATTTCTGATGAAGCAATTGCTGGCGATCTGTTGCTACACAGTTCTGCCAGAATTCTATCAGATTGGGCAGTAGATGATGATGCACCGTTTTGCATTATGTTCAAAGCAGCTTCTGGAATGTGGTGAATTGCTGCAGTCTGTTGGTGTCTTTTTAAACCGGTTGCTTTGTTTCCCCAGCAAGCTCTCTTGTTTGGAGGCATAATCTATATACATATTAAACAGAACAACAAAAGTTATAACAGATGGGAGGGTCAGTAGTTTTCACATTTCGGTGATTTTTCAGATTAACACCCGCACGATTACGTAACCCTAACCCTAAAACCGTAACCGTAAGACTAACGCTCATTGTAACCCTAAAACCGTAACCCTGACCCAAAAACCGTAACCCTAACACCCTAGTGAAAATCGTGCGGGTGTTAATCTGAATAATAATAAATAATGACCTCTGCAGATCAAACTCCCAACCCACAACTAAGTCTTAAATGTATATATATATGGGCAACACACACACACGCATACACACTAAATAAAATGCGTTTTAAGAAAGATATTAAAAAAATTCAGTTTGTAAGGAATAAATGTTTGACTGTCGATCGTATTTGGAAGAGAATGACAGATATTTGTATGTATGAGTGTGTGAGTTAAAATTCCGCCGAAGTTGACTTTCCCTTTCATCCTTTCGGGGTCTAAAAAATAAGTACCAGTTGAACACAGGGTTCAATATAATCGACTATTCTCCACCTGCCCGAAGCCGCCGTTGTGGAAAAAATTTTAAATAATAATACTAATAAATAAATAATAATAATAATAATAATAATAATAATAATAATAATAATAATAATGACCTCTGCCGATCAAACTCCCAACCCACAACTAAGTCTTAAGTGTATATATATATGGGCAACACACACACTAAATAAAAAAGATGTTAGTAAGTAAAAGTGTTCTAAAAAAGATTGTTAAATTTTCAGATTAACACCCGTACGATTTTCACTACAGTGTTAGGGTTAGGGTTTGTTAGGGTTAGGGTTTGTTAGGGTTAGGTAGGTAATGACGCGGGTGTTAATCTCAAGATTTACGAAAAGATTTTGAAAAAAACTCACAGTTTGTGGGGAATAAATGTTTGTTGATCGTATTTGAGAAAGATGTCTCGATGGTGAAGGACGGTGTTAGAAATGGAAAGTAAACTTACAATTCCCGCCAAATTGGAATGAGGTCGTTGGTAACCATAGGTACATATATATGTGTGTATTTACGTATGATTGGTAGTGTGTCTGTTTATTTGACTCTCACTCTCCTTCGTTTCTCTGTCTTTTTTCTTGGATCGTTCATAAACGTTCATAAGAGAAAGTAGCAATTGAAACGATGTGTAAGAGGAATAGAAATAGTTAATTTTAGAGGGGCAAAGTAATTTTGTATGTAGTTTTAGTATCTGTCATTAGAGTATCGAAATGTGATTGTTTCAGTTTTGATCTTTTTGTATTTGTTGTTGGATTGATCGTAAATTTTCATAAGAGAAAGTAGGAGTTGAAAGGATTTGTATTAGAAAGAGGAAATTAGATTTTATTAGGGAGAAAATGTTTACTGCTGTAGTTTTATGGATTTTATTCATTATTAGGAATTTTTTGGAGTAAAAAAATGACGCAGTGACCTAACAAATTATATTTAGAATATTAATTGCGATTGTTTAATCGAAGAAATTTGGAATTGTGTAAATGTATGAATTTTAAACATACACACACAGAGAAAATTTGCCTTTTATAGTATATATATATATATATATATATATATAGTGTGTGTGTGTTTGTATGTATGTGTGTGTACGCGCATGTGTGTGTGTGTGCGCGCATGTGTGTGTTTACATACATATTGGTTGGCACTCCGTCGGTTACGACCACGAGGGTTCCAGTTGATCCGATCAACGGAACAGCCTGCTCGTGAAATTAACGTGCAAGTGGCTGAGCACTCCACAGACACGTATACTCTTAACGTAGTTCTCGGGGGAGATTCAGCGTGACACAGTGTGACAAGGCTGGCCCTTTGAAATACAGGTACAACAGAAACAGGAAGATAGAATGAGAGAAAGTTGTGGTGAAAGAGCACAGTAGGGTTCTCCAACCCCCCCCCCCCTCCTGGAGCTTTAGGTGTTTTCGCTCAATAAATACTCATAACGCCCGTTTTGGAATCGAAACCGCGATCCTACGACCGGGAGTTCGCTGCCCTAACCACTGGGCCATTGCGCCTCCACACATACATATATATGGATATATGTATATACACATTCACACACACAAGTATATACATACACACACACATATATATATATACATATATGTTTTTTTGTATATAATATACATGTTATTATAATGGATGAAGGGATGATTATTGAATGGTTATTATTTTGATATTATAATATTTTTAAAATAATTTTTCTATCTTTATATAATAAGTATTTCATATTAATTCATTTGGAACTTATTGTTGGTTGAGATATATATCTAATTATTGTTCTACTTACGATCTGACGAGTAGCTATATTTTTGAATAGAATTTATTTTCGATAATTTCAATTGATTTTAATCGATTTAAATTTCTTTTCTATTTGAAAATTGATTATGAAACACGTGTAATCTTTTTATTATATTTATCTTATGATATTTACTTTTCTTTATATTATACTCATTTATTGTGCTTTTAATTATTAATTTTTCTATATGTGATAGTGGATTTTCATCGATGAGTTCTTGAAAATTGGTTATTTTCCCTAAAACTATATATTTTATATATACTTTATCTATAAGGCTCAATTTAATTTTAATTTTTTATAAGTTGATTTTAATTGAGTTTTTTACCTGTAATTTTGGATTTTGTCCCTAATATATATATATATATATATATATATATATATATATATATATACACACACAAACATGCATGTGTTTATACCCATACATATATATATATATATATATATATATATATATATATATATATATATATATATATATATATATATATATCGTAAGATTTATTAGCGTGTATGTGATTCTTAAGATATGTGCTGCGACAATAATATCAGTCGATGCTAACTTAATTTTTCATTTAACCAACGACTATAGAAGACAAGGTTTGGACAAGTTACAGGTAGTTTGGCTTACCAGGAACATAACACATGTCTGGTTACTGAATTTGAATGTCTCGATATATATACATGCGTGTGTGTGTGTGTGTGTGTGTGTGTGTGTGTGTGTGTGTGTGTGTGTGTGTGTGTGTGTGTGTGTGTGTGCACGCATGTGTGTGTATTTATCTATGTATCTACGTATGTATGTGTGTGTATACATATGTATATATATATATATATATATATATATATATATATATATATATATATATATATATATATATATACTTTATTTAAAAGCAGCAGAAATATAACAAAAAAACCGTTACTCTGAGTTTCACGTTCCCGTTCATCGGACAGTTATGTTAGAAATGGAGAAAGGATAACAATGCAATCGAAAGTAATATAAAATTTAAAACACATGGATTCGTTTGATTGGTTGTTTCAAGTAAGGGCCATAGATTGGTCGTTTCAATTAACGGTCAATGATGTGCAATTCACAGACCAAATAAATTTAATACAGATTCACCCTATTAAAAAAAATATCGAAGAAAACCTTAAATAGAAAAATGGGCTCCAAATACATATTATAGATAATTAATTATATTCGAATTAACGCTTTAAAATCAAATCAATAAAATAAAGGGATCTATTTTAAAACGGGGGCCACATTTTTCATTGATGTTTTACGTAGTGTTTTTGGTACCGAAAGACTTTCAAACTTCGTATACTTATCTATTTTGTGTTATAGAACAGAAAAATATTTTTGTATTCGAATTTATTTCATGTAAAAAATTGTCTTATTTCGATAATTTCTACCAATCACTGACAAGTATTCAGTTGTTTACATTTACTCCTTTGGTGTAAAGCGTATTTAATCTCCATACCTTCGTTTTATTTGCTTTTTTCATTTTAAATTTGCTTTAACCCTAACCCTAACCCTAACCGTAGGGTTAGGGTTAGGGTTAGGGTTAGGGTTAATTGTTTCAGAATCGTTTGTTTATGTAATCGGCACTTAATGTATATCGGCTGAATGGACGTCAGTGATTGGTTGAAATTACAGAAATACGACAACTTTAACATGGAATAACTTCTGGATTTCTTTTTTTTTTAAGAAGACTAAGAGAAAAAGATGTTTTATATGACACATTGTACCAGTGTTCCAAGTTTCAAGGTGTTTCATTAATGAAAAATGTGGCCCCCGTTTTAAAAAAGATCCAAATAAAGTATACGCTGCATTCAAAATAAAATAAAATTAAATTAAACTAAATTAAATTAAAATTACAATAGCGTGTATGTATACAAGGCTATCCACAACATATATATATATATCTATATATAAATATATACATCGAAATACACAGCTGCATACGCACAGACAATCTACGTATATAGGCCTATATTTACAAGGCACAGATATATACATAAGTACAAATCTACACACATATACGCACACACGCATATAAGTTTGCGCATGGAAAACCTATGCACTGGTAACGACAATTGTATCTTAATCTATGGAGTGGAGGGGTAAAGAGTAACGTATCTATAATAACGTTGAATATGGGAAAGGGGTGGCGGGGGAATGTAGTTGTCATAAAAAAGGGAAAGGAGAAAGAAAGAGAATAAAGAAAGAAAGAAAGAGAAAAAAGAAAGAAAGAAATGGAAAATAAGGAAGAAAAGAGAAGAGAGAAAGGCTGGGGATAGGAAGGAAGAAGTAGAGAGAGAAAATAAGCAAGAACATATAGTGAACGTGCATAAAAATTTAGATTGCGCATATATGCGTATACAAAAATGTATATAGCATCACGTATATAGATACATATGTTGATATGTACTAAGATACAATTGCCGTTACCAGTGCATAGGTTTTCCATGCGCAAACTTATATGCGTGTGTGCGTATATGTGTGTAGATTTGTACTTATGTATATATCTGTGCCTTGTAAATATAGGCCTATATACGTAGATTGTCTGTGCGTATGCAGCTGTGTATTTCGATGTATATATTTATATATAGATATATATATATGTTGTGGATAGCCTTGTATACATACACGCTATTGTAATTTTAATTTAATTTTATTTTATTTTATTTTATTTTTTTTTTTTTTATTTTATTTTATTTTGAATGCAGCGTATACTTTATTTTATTGATTTGATTTTAAAGCGTTAATTCGAATATAATTAATTATCTATAATATGTATTTGGAGCCCATTTTTCTATTTAAGGTTTTCTTCGATATTTTTTTAATAGGGTGAATCTGTAATAAATTTATTTGGTCTGTGAATTTCACATCATTGACCGTTAATTGAAACGACCAATCCATGGCCCTTATTTGAAACAACCAATCAAACGAATCCATGTGTTTTAAATTTTATATTACTTTCGATGGCATTGTTATCCTTTCTCCATTTCTAACATAACTGTCCGATGAACGGGAACGTGAAACTCAGAGTAACGGTTTTTTTGTTATATTTCTGCTGCTTTTAAATAAAGCATATTACTCTACCTCTGGTATTTGAGTACTCTTTTTTCCACCTTGTTGCACATTTCATGTGCTTACTCCGGTAAATATATATATATATATATATATATATATATATATATATATATATATATATATATATGTATGTATGTATGTATGTATGTATGACACGCAAGGATGACACGCAAATTCGTGAAGCGTTCCATATTTTCTAAGGCGCAGAAGTGACTGCGTGGTAAGTAGCTTGCTTACGAACCACATGGTTCCAGGTTCAGTCCCACTGCATAGCACCTTCGGCAAGGGTCTTCTACTATGGCCTCGGGCCGACCAAAGCCTTGTGAGTGAATTTGGTAGACAGAAACTGAAAGAAGCCCGTCGTATGTGTGTGTGTTTGTGTGTATGTGTGTATATATATATATATATATATATATATATATATACGTGAAAAATTCTTACTCGAAACTGTTAGTGCTACCACTTACAGTTGCTTTAGGAATAAGAAAGGGAGAGAGTTTACTAAGAATGTTTGACTTTTGCTTTGTATTCTTACGTAATTATACGTTTGACTTTTGCTTTGTATTTGTACAAGTTGGCTCCAAGTTTCACCCAGAGACCTCAAGAGACAACAAGTTAGAAGTTCATATTGGTGTTATGCCTAGGATGTCATATATTTGGTTTTTCATAAAGTATTGTTCTAAAGAATGTTTAAGAAACATAAGAACATTATGAGTTTGTTTTAAAATTTGAGAATACATAAACAGTTTTTACGTAGGATATGGGCAGTTCCCATGAGCACTATCTTTTGAATTTCTGCCATTTTGAGGTTTCCTGGTATCTGAGCTTGGTAGCAATCAGCCCGTTTCGCTGTCATTCCCAGGGCACCTATGACAATTGGTATTGTTTTAGTCTTCAGGTCCCACATTTTGCTAATTTCTATTTCAAGATCTTTATATTTGCTCAGTTTTTGGTAGGTCTTGACAGATACGTTTATATCGATTGAGACAGTCATATCAATGAGGAGGCATGATTTTTGTCTGAAGTCTTTCAATATCATATCTGGCCTATTTGCATCTATCTTCCTGTCAGTTTGAATGGCGAAGTTCCAGAGGAGCGAGATGTGATCACTTTCAAGCACTGGGGGTTGTTTGTTTTCCCACCAGTTTTTATCAAGGGGCAAGTCTAGGTTTTTGCAAATTACCCAGTGAATATACTGTGCTGTTCTGTCATGCCCGTTGAGATACTCTGTAGGTGCAAGAAGACTGCTTATGAAGACAACATGATCAATGGTGTCATATTATTATTATTATTAGTATTATTATTATTATTATTATTATTTT
>NC_142936.1:43895523-43900523 GCF_046866305.1 Octopus bimaculoides
TTATACAAGAACCGTCAAATGGCACACAATAAAACTGATATCATTTCCATGATAAAAATAACAATAGTACATTAATAATCGATATTAATAAATGGGTATGATGCATATAGCAATATTAAATGATTATAATATTGTGCAGAAACTCGCTGAAAAGCTAAAGAATTACACTGTCATCGTTATTGAATTAAAATCATTATGACGTTTAATAAATAAGTTTTATCGTCTTATTTGTAATTGGTACAAACTGGAATGATGTACAACCATTTTTGTAAAGACTGTTCAAGAAGGATAGATAGAGGCAGGTTGTAGAAAATGACAATAGGAGGATCTGTAGATATTGTTAGGGTATTGTAATATATATTTTGTTAACCTTGGCTACTTATATCTGAGTGTCACAAGATGAAACTAATTCCATTTGATGTAATAAAGGAAGCTCTTGATGTAATTCTCAAATGATATTTTATATGAAAGGGATGTGCTTTGCATGAACGGGAAAAAAACTGTAAACGATTTTATGGAAACAGAAATGCAAGTCTTCGAAAATGACGACGTGAGGCTTTGTGGGACTTTTCTATGCAAACCGTAAGAAGAATTCATCAGAACAGACCGAATATTTTAGCCCTCAACAAGAAGAAACTTTAAATTGTAATTGGCGTGGAATACCTATTTGATAACAGAGTAGAGTATTATACCGACTTAAGATATGATATCCACAAGTACTGGAACAGAGAAGTTAACAAGATCATGATAGCTTTGAGGAAGATCGATAATAGTGATAAAAATAAACAGAAAATTAATTTAGAAAAAAATTGAGCTAAGCTTTGGGACCGGTGCAGTGCAGAAAATACGTCTGTTAGGTTCAACAAAAATTAATCTTTAATACAATGTAAAAACAGATATGTGGAGCAGATAGATTAGGTAGCGCAGGAGGTGGGGTGAAGGAACGGTTAAAGGGTTGGGAGATATGCTTTGCGGCATCGCTTCGGTTCTTTGCGTTGTGACAGAAACGCCTGCGATGACACTGCATCGGCCCAAATCAGAGGCGTTATTCTTGTTTAGATATCGGTGATGTACAAAAGGGAGACTGCGAGCATGAAAGACTGAAAGCATGAGAGACTGAAAGCATGGGAAACTGCGAGTCATTTCTAAACCAGCTTGACCATACATTTACACGTGCGTGCGCATATGTGTGTGCGGATGTATGATCAAAATTTATCGATTAGGGCCCTCCAATTTCTAGATGAAGTACAATATGAGTAGTATGTATCTCCACTTTAACGGGGACGTTCTGTTAGAGCAAACTATACTTTGGTAGTTACTTTGGGAGAAACTTTTATATTGGCTTTTGGTGCTAGCGATATAAACAAGAGGGCATTTTGCACTAAAGGCCAATATGAGGGCTGCTCTCATAGTGACTACTACAGTATAGTTTGTTCTAACGGAACACCAACGGTTAAATGGGGATAAATATTACCTCTCGGTTTTAATACTTCCTCCGTCACTAATAAATATTTTTAACATGAGTAGTATTCACGAATCTGTGCAACAGCATTCAATGAAATGGTAACCAGATCAAAGTCAACATCCGAACGGCTACTGAAAAAAAAAACATTAATTATAAGCAATTAAAGCCAATTAACTAAAATTAATTAAAACCAACCTCTTCTCATACGAAGAGGAATCTTTGAAGAAGACTCTTGAACCCATCTTCCGCTTAGCTTTATCCCATTGAAAAATCCCATCAATTACTCCACTAATGATTCTAAATGCTGTGTTTTTAATACAAACATTTAGGTGAATGGAAACTATTTACAAAAGACATTGCCAACTGCAGAAACTTCTAAAAATTGTTCGTGCATTCAGCCAAGGTACAAACATGAGTATGAAACTGAAACTAGACATATGTGCTAAAGCTACTATAAGAAGTATAGTAATTAACAAAGAAGTATAGCAGTTTACTAAAACTTGGAAAATTAAGTAAAACACCAAAATTAAAGAATTACACCAGAACCAGTGATAGGTTCATAGGAGGAGTAGATAAGATTGGTCAGATACGTCACACAGAAATAAAGAGAAATCTAGAAAGGAGTGCAATGAAAGAGTGAGACTAATATTGACTTCAAATTTTAGCACAAGGCCGGAAATTTCAAGATGGTTTAGTCGATTACATCGATAAGTGCCAGCTCAAGTAAGTGCCAGCTCAACTGGCACTTACTTTGTCGACCCCTGAAGGATGAAAGGTAAAGTCGACTTCAGCAGATTTTGAACTCAGAACGTAAAGACGGACGAAATGCCACTAAGCATTTTGTTCGGCATACTAACGATTCTGCTAGCTCGTTTCTTTAAGAGTGAAGCTAATATTGATTTCAAATTTTGACACAAGGCCAGCAATTTCAAAGGGTGGCGGTAAGTCGATTGCATCGACTCTGATACTTTATGAGTACGTATTTTGTTGATATAGATACATTCACCAGAGAGGGGAAGGAGTCCACATCACCTTGCCCAGGTCGACTAGAGCCCTCTTACAGGACTTTTCGCTTCATAAAAAGAAGTCTGGAGGATAATCTTCGTTGCAAGGCCTCTGACATAGCAGAACAAGTTGAAGTCAGTCCCAGAACAGCTGTCAGGTATCTCCGCAAACTTGGCTACTATGGCAGAGCAGCAAGGAGGAAACCACTTCTTTGACCAGCCAATTTTAAGCGGAGAAAAGATTGGGCCAGTGAGATGGTGGAGAGACCACTAGCATTTTGAGACACTGTCATATTCTCTGATAAGTCCAGATTTGCAGTATTTTCTGACAGTGGTCGAGTGTGAATCTGGGGACTATGGTCAAGAATTTGACATGAAAAGATTGCAGCCAACAATGAAACATGGCGGTTATTCTATGATGGTCTGGGGAGCGATTTGGAACAACGGTGGATCAGAGCTGGTAGAGTGTGCGAGAAACATAAACTCAGATAAATATGTGTACATATTGCAGAAAGAACTCCTTTCCAATCTTCTCTAGTAGTGAAATGATTAAAGGATACTCTTTATTTATGGAATATGGGGTTCCTTGTCACACGGCTAAAAAGACCCAAGATTGGTTGGAAGAGAATGATATCAAAAAGCTTCCATGGCCAAGCCAGCCACCAGATATGAACCCTATTGAACACCTCTGGGGCATAATGGACAGGACACTTCGTTAAACGAACAAGAACGCATGCTCAAAACCAGATCTTTTGAGATTACTGCATAAAACTTGGCAAGAAATTTAAGAGAATATTAGTAATCTGATGAGTAGTATGTCTAATAGAGTCCTTGCACTGAAAAATACAAGAGATATGTCAACTAGATATTAGGTATTCACCTTATGATAATCATCAGATAATTTGAATGTATTATAAGGGTGTCTATTTACTTCTGTCATGCCTGTGTATGTAGTTGATAGATTTTTCTATTCTGAACAAAACATCACTCGAAAGGCGAACATGATACTATCAAAGCACAGGGATATTGAAGCTGAAATAATTAAGTTGTAGAGTAAGTGAAAGCAGTATAAATTATAACTGGAGGACTGGATGTCATAAAGAAAATGAAGAACAACATAAAGACTAAACCATGGTTCACGGTGATACATTCTAAAACATAGCCGGCTAGGCATAGACAATTTCCTACGCAAGACTTCAGGGATCTATTTTAAAACGAGGGCCACATTTTTCATTAATGTTTTACGAAGTGTTTTTGGTACGGAAAGACTTTCAAACTTCGTATACTTATCTATTTTGTGTTATAGAACAGAAAAATATTTTTGTATTCGAATTTATTTCATGTAAAAAATTGTCTTATTTCGATAATTTCAACCAATCACTGACAAGTATTCAGTTGTTTACATTTACTCCTTTGGCTGATTAAGCGATGTAAAGCGTATTTAATCTCCATACCTTCGTTTTATTTGCTTTTTTCATTTTAAATTTGATTTAACCCTAACCCTAACCCTAACCCTAGGGTTAGGGTTAGGGTTAATTGTTTCAGAATCGTTTGTTTATGTAGTCGGCACTTAATGTATATCGGCTGAATGGACGTCAGTGATTGGTTGAAATTACAGAAATACGACAACTTTAACATGGAATAACTTCTGGATTTCTTTTTTTTTTAAGAAGACTAAAAGAAAAAGATGTTTTATATGACACATTGTACCAGTGTTCCAAGTTTCAAAGTGTTTCGTTAATGAAAAATGTGGCCCCCGTTTTAAAAAAGATCCGACTTCAGTTCAATAGCACAATTCATTAAATTAGTTTCAAATTTTGGCACAAGGCCAGCAATTTTGTGGGAGGGAGTAAATCGGTTACATCATCCCTAATGTTCAACTGGTACTTATTTTATTGACCCCGAAGGGATTAAAGGCAAAGTCGATCTCGGTGGAATTTGAACTCAGAACGTAGACGGGGAAAATGCTACTGAGCTTTTTTCCCAGCGTGCTAACAATTCTGCCTGCTCGCTTTCTTCACAGTTCACTAAATTAAAGACAAGATAATAATACTCATAATCTAACCTAATTTGCTTTAGAGGTGTAGAAAGGCTCCGATCGATTAGAAAATGTGTGCCCGTAGGGCAGAGTATGTGTACCCTTAGCATGATAATAATAATGCTTTCAAATTTTGGAATAAGGCAAGCAATTTCGGGAAGGGTAAATCGATTACCCTGGCACTTGTTTTATTATCAACCCAGAAACGAATGAAAGACAAAGTCAGCCTTGATGGAATTTGAACTCAGAACATAAAGACAGACGAAATGCCGTCAAGCATTTTACCCGGCGTGCTAACAAATCTGCCAGCTCACATGACAGCAATAACAGGTGCTTCTAATTTAGATACAAAGTCCAGCGGTTTTAGAGGTGAGTAAGCAACTAAGTACCAGCGACCACGTTACTTGACTAGTACTTCATCTATTCGACCTCGGTGGAATGAAAAGCAAAATTGATCTCGGTGAGATTTGAACTCAGAATGTAAAGAGCCGGA
>NC_142936.1:43908023-43923023 GCF_046866305.1 Octopus bimaculoides
CGTCTCGTTGTGTCTCGCAAACGCTTCAGAACTGCCAAGTAAAATGTCTGGTTAACCGTTTTACCAGGATGAATAAATATTGTGTGGACATAATATTGTGCAGCATAATTCCTTGTTTCCATTACTTCGTCAATTTTCTTCAAACACGTCACTCAGTGGCTTTTGTGGTCACGAGCAGACACGGGCAATCTCTCTTTCCACTTATATCTGATCCAGCAGAACATCGAGGATGTGATGGCTAGAGGAGAGATACAGGGCTGTGCCAGCACACGGCTGCTCTTCATATCAGATAAGTTGAGTGGAACACTGTAATCAAAAGTGTTTTGCTCAAGGACAGGACACAACCCGACGCCTTGCCTAGGAATCGAACTCACAATCTTATGATCGTCTGTCCAATCCAACATGCCTAATCGCTAAACCACGCGTCATCACACTATATATGAATGGTATATAATTCGGAATTTCCTCTGAAATTTGATGATAATAAAATGGTTGAAAGCTAAAGTATATTTATAATACTGCGAAGAGATTTGTTTTGTTCACGTTGTTAATATTTGTAATTAAATGATCATTTCTGAGAGCAGTTATTTTCCCAGTGAATATGAAGTATTTAAAGTATTTGTTTAGATAAGAAGTATGATTTTTCAAAGTGGCATTCACTAATATCAATATTTTCATTTTCCGTCTTCAGACTTCACGCTCTTGTACGAGATTAAAACAGAAAATAGCATGGTAGAGAAAGATTACAGTTTTCTGTGGAACCAAATATGTTGTTTTATTTTGGCTTATCATTTACACAAGAGAATTTTTTTTTCTTGTTTATTTAGCCAGATCATTGATTGGTCTTTGCCATGTTACTTATCTATTCAGACGAATAAATAACTATTTTCTCGTTTCTATAATTAATAATTTTTCCGCACTTTGCTGTTTGTATGAGTTTTGTGGTAGTCGGGAGTTGGTATAAAAAGGAATAATAAAATAATAATTCTGTACCGACCACTGTAACTCTAAAGGTCAGCTTTTGTACGAATGCTCCACTTTATTTTGGTTTCTACAAACATTCGATTATTAACAATACATGTGTTTGAGCTGTTAGAAATAGCAGCCAAATCTCCCTCAAATCATATCTCACAGTCTTAAAAAGAGGAAGATAATATTGAATAAAATGCAAAGTGCAGCTAGCACTTTCTCATTATTTTCGGTGTCTAAGGCAGCGAGCTGGCAGAAACGTCAGCACGCTGGGCGAAATGCTTAGTGGTATTTCGTCTGCCGCTACGTTCTGAGTTCAAATTCCACCGAGGTCGACTTTGCCTTTCATCCTTTCGGGGTCGATTAAATAAGTACCAGTTACGCACCGGGGTCGATATAATCAACTTAATCCGTTTGTCTGTCCTTGTTTGTCCCCTCTGTGTGTAGCCCCTTGTGGGCAGTAAAGAAATAAGAAATGTTAGCACGCCGGGCGAAATGCTTAGCGGTATTTTGTCTGTCTTTACATTCTGAGTTCAAATCCCACCGAGGTCGACTTTGCCTTTCATCTTTCGGGGTCGATGAATTAATTACCAGTTGCGTACTGGGGTTGATCTAATCGTCTGGACCCCCTCCTCCTCCCAAAAAAAGTTCGGGCCTTGTGCCTAGAGAAGAAAACATTATTTTAGGTATCTATGTAATAGCGAGCAGACGAAGATACATTCTAACTCCCCACAAATGCGTCATTTACTGCTGAGTAGATTGGAGCAACAGGAAAGAAAGTGCCTTGCTTGAGGGACAATGTGCCGCTCGATACAGGAATTGAATTGACGACTTTATGATCATAACCCAAACTTCCAACCCACTAGAGCTATGTGTTCACCATTCGGTTATGTAGTCTAATCTTCACTACATAGAAATAGGCGGGATAGTCACGACTGACATGAATGGATATAAATTTAAAATAATATTTATAAACTAAATTTTTCTACTATTATGTTTTGATGAATAAACATAGAAGTAAGTCACAATTTCAGATTATATGTACATGTCTCTGAGCGGAAGGTTTTATTTCTTATTTTCATTGCTGGATCTAGTGAGAAGGCTATCATTGGCTTTTCTAGACCGGTGAGACTGGAGCCATTAATGCTCTTTTTGAACATTTGTAAGTCAGCACTTGCAAGAATAAACAGGGAGGGAATTCTATGTATTTCAGTTTAACTGACTGTCCGAAATAGTTAGCAGTATATACAATAGATTAGCTTCCTCTCCAGAATGACCAGGACGAGTCCATCTCTCATCTGGACACTATTACATGTGCATGGTATTTTGCATTATTCTTTCACCATTCCTGTGACAGAGTTGTCTTGTTAACGAGCTTCAAATTTTCTTTTCTATATTCTTAAACCAAATATTTGTTTTTGGATATATTATTTCCTAGCTGTTGTTTATATAATATGATGTAACATTAGCGAGTTATTGAACTGACGTTAGGTTTAGTGTTTTTACCAATCTTCCAAGAGTTCAAGCATATTTTGTTACAGCAGCAAGCTCTAACATACATAATCTGTGTCACTATAGTTTCGATCCATCTCTCGGGTACACCTTGAAATATTCTCAACGCATTAGATCGGAACTACAGCGTAATTCTAAAAACAAATTTATCCCCTCCACTTAGTCCAGAGGTCTAACGTTTTTTGCAAATCTCCCAACAGCTCAGGCATAGCTTGTTACAGCAGAAAGCTATAACCGACATTATTCATGTTACTATAGCTTCAATCTATCTCTAGTATACACCTTGAAATGTCTTCAAGCATTAGATCGCAACTACAGCGTAATTCTAAAAAAAAAACTTTATCCCCCTCCACTTCATCCAGAGAATACAGCCACATAATTGTTTCTGACGTAAGCACAAGGTCTTATTTTATCGACCGACCCCGCAACGCTGAAAGGCAAAGTGGTCTTTGGCAGGATTTGAACTCAGAATATAAAGAGCTAGAATAAGATATTTTATCCCAAGTCTAAGCATTATATTTAAGCATTAATATTTGCCTTTTCCCCCAAATATCCTTGTGGAGTATACCTCATTAATACATGAAAAGTAATTTAAGCTGTTGCACTCCAGCTAAGTTCACCTCGGCAAACTCTTCTGTAGCTATCACTGGAACATAGCAATATATAAAGAGAATGAGCAATGAAAGAAACGCATTATTTCCATCGTGTCACTTGGCACCTAAAGTGCTAAACCACTGCATGTCGAAGTGCACAATGTAATATTAAGCACTAAATCAATTGATAGCGTTCTGTTGCTTGCAAGACTATCTATCTCCTAAGACAACTGGATCAGGGTTGGCCTGGGCCTACACCGTAACATAAAGCAGTTGTTAAGATTTCTCTTATTTGATAATAGATATTACGTATCTTATTTCTTTTCACTGCCACAAACGTAAGTACCACTATAGATATGTATAGAAACGTTGTTTGCTCCCCTATTGTTATCTATACATGAGTGTTTGCTTTACTTTTGAAAGTTCATCCTGTTAAACATGCAAAAACAACCATCAAATTAATAAACAAAAGCAATGAGATGGTTTTAAGATCATACACTTCTTTGGAACATTATCGTTACATGTTTTTTTCAACGGGCATGTTCATTGAAACTGATGAGATTTTTCCTGCTATGGATAAAAGCATTATCTCTTGTGCAGTATTATTTTATCCCATTACGATCCAACATCCAAAGGTTGTTATATTTAGAACTTAAGACACACGAAATAAAAATTAGATCACAGAAAATAAAAAAAAACTGAAAAGAAATCAATGAAATGAGTGATGTTTTGGTTTTTATATGTGCTATTATCCAAGAAACCAAACTTTGGGAGTTGGAATGAGCGAAACGAATATGTAGATGAATTGAACGTCGTTATTACAAATTTCTAAGGCGGCTAGCTGACAGAATCGTTAGCATGCTGGACGAAATGCTTAGCGGTATTTCGCCTGTCGGTACATTCTGAGCTCAAATTCCGCCGAGATAGACTATGCTTTCATTCTTTCAGGGTCGATAAACTAAGTACCAGTCTCCCTCTCCAAATAGACTGCTGGATCTGTGCCAAAATTTGAAAGTATTATTACAGGTTTCTTTTCTAAAAGCTGAACAGCCTAATTTTTTAAAGTTATTACTCTAGCATAAAAAATATTTTTTTTTTTATTTTTAAAAATTTATATTTGAAAGTAATTATAAATTGAAATTCATACATATATACATACATACATGCATACATACTTGTTTGTGTGTGTGTGTGTGTGTGTGTGTGTGTGTGTGTGTGTGTGTGTGTAGTGGGCTTGTTAAAGTGTGTGGAGTTAAGCTCCTGGAAAACCTCGGTTCGAATTTAACTGAAATCTAAGTGATCTCTGGCTTAAATATATTACTACCAATATAGTATAATTAATAAGTATAGTTTTTAGTTTGCAATTACTATCAAATACTTTTGTTTTTGCGATGCTAGTATCGTAACTTCAAAGAATTTTATGTATATATGTGTGTGTTTGTACATACACACACACACACACACACACACACACACATATGTATATATATATATGTATATATATCTTTCTATCTATTTATCTATCTGTCTTCCTCTATCTTTCTATCTATCCCTCTGTCCTGGCCTCTACTTCACTGCTATACCCTTCTGTCCCTTCCTCCTTGTTCCACTTCCTCCCTCCATCATCCTCTCTGCTCTCGTGTGACCTGTGGTCAGCTTTCCTTTCACTCCAGCCGCTGTGAAGGCAAGACGAACTACTAGCGTTCTACCTCAGATTCGCGTTTGGCCGTACGGCTTTTGAATGTTGTTTTCACTGTCCAATTTTTCCTGTCTTGGTTTGTGTTTGCCACCTTGGAATCCTCTGTGTAGTGGGTTGATCCACTACTCAGGAAGAGACTATTCTAGAGTACGTTCTGTCTTATCTTCGAAACGTCTAGTTAGAATAGAGACAGCTGATGAAGGAATATTCCAAGTGGCTTTCCGTTTTCCTATGTGTTCGTTCCGTTGTCTGTAGTTCATTGTTCTAACGTCCTGTACCCTGATATGCATATATATACACATGTAGATGTAAGTATGTACATATATGTGTGTATACATGTATATATATTCTTTGTATTATTATATATATATATATATATATATATATATATATATACTTTGGGTATGATAGATGAGTTCAGCAAAAATTTAGATTCAGATGAATATGGTACGTAGATTGAGGCACCAGAAGTTAGTACGGTATTATCCATACAATTTCAAAGTAAGGTGATTAAAATCAAAATAAGCAACAAGGATATCCAGAGGAAACGATCGTACTGCATTACCTCTGGATAGCCTTGTTGCTTATTTTGATACATATATATATATATATATATATATGTGTGTGTGTGTGTGTGTGTGTGTGTGTGTGTGTGTGTGTGTGTGTGTGTGTGTGTGATACTGATTTACTGTATCACTAACGACAGATTTTGTCTTGGTATGTTATAACTAGTGGTTACTTGGTTACTTTCCACTGGCGAAACCAAGAGGCAGAAATGTGCATTTTGCAATACCACTACCGTTGTTGGACAATTTTCACCTGTTACTAGTATATTTCTGGGGTTTTTAACACTACGCCGATAAGATGTGCTACCTCGGGACAAATATCGCAAGTAATTAAGCAAATGGTTAGGCAATAATTATATGCATACAGGAGTGACTGTATGGTAAGGAGTTCGCTTCCCAACCCCATGGTCTGGGTTCAGTCTCACTGCGTGGCACCTTGGGCACGTGCCGTCTACTATAACTTCGGGTCGACCAAAGCGTTGTGACTGGATTTGGTAGACGGAAACGGAAAAAACTCGTCGTATATATATATATATATTTATGTGTGTCTTTGTGTCTGTGTTTGTCACCCTCCCACATCATTTGGCAACCGATGTTGTTGTGTTTACGTCCCCGTAACTTAGTGGTTCAGCAGAAGAGACCGATAGAATAAGTACCAGGCTTACAAAGAATACGTTCAGGTATCGATTTTTTCGACTAAAAGTCGGTGCTCCAGCATGGCCCCCGTCAACTGACTGAAACAAGTAAAAAGAATAAAACACATACATTCATATATATGTGTATATATATATATATATATATATATATATATATATATATATATATACATATATATGTGTGTATATATATATATATATATATATATATATATATATATATATATATATATATAGAGAGAGAGAGAGAGAGAGAGAGAGATGGGGAGGGAAATTATGTGGATAAAACAAATTAGACATATATATATATATATATATATTAAATATATTAAACACCAAATACAAAATATGTAGATATGTAAAACGAGAGGAAACAAAAGGTAGAAACTTTCAGATTATGAATGTTTATGTATAAATATATAGGTACATTTATATTAATAGGTCTAATTTACGCAGAGTATAAAAGATAGGGTAAATTACAGGAGTTATAAGCCAACAATTGTTTCTGGGATCTCGGCGATCTATAATAATGTTGGAGGATTTAGTATATCACAATACGCTTTCGTATGGATGCAATTAACATTGAATGAGACAAGCCCCTGTCATCAGGGTAGAGAAGAACCTCGATTTCAGAACTTAATGCAGAGAAGTTCAAATATTTTTTTTCTCTGTACAAAGATTTTATACTCTGTGTAAGTTGGACCTATTAATATAAATATCTATATATTTATACATAAACGTTCCTTTCGTTTTACACGTATACATATATTGATATTTTGTATTTGGGGCTAAATATATTTGATGTGTCTAATTTTTTTTATCCGCATAATTGCCTCTATACACGCTCAACTTCATCCCTCATATAACCTTTCTTTACTTTGTGGAATGAACCCCTATAAAAACATTGGAATTTAAATTTGAATCTTTTGAACATTATTGTCTTCTATACAGAGAATCTCTGGATCTCATCTGTGAACTATATATATATATATATATATATATATATATATATATATATATATATATACATATATATATATTTAAATGAAATATTCAAACACTGAGATTTGAAGTTAGATGTCACTACTGTTCATATCATCTGTGGATAAATTCAAAATTTGATGATATCACCAGTAGTAGCATTGGTGGAACGCAGTTATGATAGCTTTAAGTGTCTATGAAATATCGTAATGATGCTTAATGAGCATCTACCTGCTAGAAATAAGAGCCAAGTCTTAAATAATCCACCGTAGCGCACCAATATAACAGAGAAAAACAGTATGCGAGGAAAACAGACAGAATTAAAACATTTAACAGCACAAATAAAAATATTATGCAATTACGGATATCCACAAACCAGGTTTCTGCTTTTGGTTATTCAACCTTGAGCTTCGTCAGTGTGGACCACCAGTTTAAATCCATGACTGTTCACGTTAGTCTCTGACTAAAGTAACAAACTGAGGAAAAGAAATCCTTGAAAGGGGTGTGTTAAACATCCAATTCACTGGTACTTCAGTTGGATACCATATAAATATTGGTATAATTCAATGATAAAGATAAATTAAATATAGAGATATTCTATTGACAATCCAATGATTTATTTATATTTCAATATTACATTAAATACTATGAATATAATATATCATATAAATAATCATAAAAACCGTAAAAGGCCAACAAATTGTTTAGACTTATATATATTTTTCTGATATATATAATCATAGTTCCATTATATCAGGTCATGCCATACCTTTTTTAAAATTGAATGGAATTTAATAGTATTTTAGAATGTCTAATGGAATTAAAAATTATTTTTATGCATTTGTGTACATTTAAACTAATTAAATATTATTTTACAGAATAATAGAATTAAAATTTCTTTGATTAAAACTCTTTCTAACATGGAAGTATCCAAAGAGCATTTGAGACACATAAGGATTTGAGTACAAAAAACGGAAACTCTGCAGCTGAAGCGACTCGAAACATACACTCAGTTTATGGGAAAGAATGGTTGAATGAAAGAACTTGCAGAAGATGGTTTGCAAAATTCAGAAGTGGAGATTTCAGCCTTGAAGATGAAGATCGAACAGGACGTCCAGTTGAGTTTGATGATAAGCTCTTTGAGGCATTACTTGAAGAAAATCCTGCATTATCAGTTGAAGAATTGGCAATAAAGCTTAGTTCAAACCATACAACTGTTCGTCGTCGTCTTCAACAACTTGGAAAGGTTCATAAACTTGGAAAATGGGTGCCTCATAAATTGTCCGAAAGCAACCGCAAACTCCGAGTTGACATCTGCTCTTCACTCCATTCTCGCGAACTCATTTCACCCTTTTTGGATTAACTTGTGACTGGTGACGAAAAATGGATCTATCGAAATGTTAAACGTCGTAAACAGCGGCTTGGTAAAAGGGAAAAAGCTCAACCACAACCGAGAAGGGAACTTCATGGGAAAAAGGTTCTTCTCTCTATCTGGTGGGATTGCAAAGGAGTAATGCACTTTGAATTGTTACCACCTAATGCAACAACCAACGCTCAAGTCTACTGTCAGCAATTAGAGCGTTTGAACCAAGCTTTGAAGAAAAAAAGACCCGCTTTAGTGAATCGAAAAGGAGTAATGTTTCATCAAGACAATGCGCGACCCCACACTGCAAAAATCACATCACAGTAGATCGAAGAGCTTGGTTGAGAAAAAAATACTCATCCACCTTATTTTCCTGACCTTGCTCCTTCAGACTACCATTTGTTTCGTAGTTTACAGAATCATTTGGGGGACAAAATTTTCACAAGCCAGAAGGAGGTGTTAACTGACATTTCAGAGCTCTTCGCTTTGAAACCAAAAAAGTTTTACATTGATGGGATAAAAAATTGTAAATAGATGGAAGGAAGTCATAGATAATCAGGGAAAGTACATTAATGATTAAATTTCAATTAAATATAACATTTGATCACTTGTTTTTTTTATTCAAAATTCGGACAGAACTTACACATACACATCCACACACATATACACATATACATTACTTTCCTATATATACGCTCAAACACATACATATGCATAACGACATATCGATGGCATTATATATAAATATAAAAAATAACATATGTCTATATATACAAGCGCTTACATGCATATACACAAACATATATTTATTCATATATACACATATATGTACACTTATAAAAGTATACATACGAATACAGATATACACATTTAATAAAATTTTCTAAACACGTATTTAGAATAGTGTGTACAAGATAGAACACGCACACGTCTTTCGCTAAGCAATTTCTTCGTAGATGTTAATATCTGATATAATTCATCTATACACCACAAGTTGCATCTAGAATCATTAATTTTATACGATCTAGCGTGACTAATTATTTTCCAATTTATTTTGTAAGATTTCTTACTATCCTTCAATTCCAAAATTAGTTTACTTAGACTAGTACTGTTAAATCTATCTCTATTCCTAAAGGTGTAATCGTGGTTTGCTATCCGTTTTTTAATAAAATTTTCCGTAGATCCTATGTAATTTTTTTTTTTTGTTCCGAATCCATCCTACATCTATATACAATATTATTCTGTAAACAAAATTTTTAAATAAACATTTATCTTTACATCTACAATCACAGTTTCTAGCTAGATTATTATCTGTAATATTATTGTTATTTTTTCTTGTCCTTTCACACGGAATTTCGTCTTTCTGAACCAAGGACTCCGAAGTGACTTATATATAATGGAACTGTGATTATGCATATAAGAAAAATATATATAAGTCGAAACAATTTGTTGGCATTTTTCGGTTTTTATAATTATTTATATAATATTATGTTATGTTATATATTATATTCATAGTATTTAATGTGATATTGTAATATAGATAAATTTTTGGATTGGCTATAGAATATCTCTATATTTAATTTATTTTTAGATATATATGTACACAAATATATATATATATATCTATATATATATATATTTGTGTACATATATATCTAAAAATAAATTAAATATAGAGATATTCTATAGCCAATCCAAAAATTTATCTATATTACAATATCACATTAAATACTATGAATATATATATATATATATATATATATATATATATATATATATATATATATATATATATATATCGTCTGAAGCATATGTATATTCAGTGTATATTGAGTTCTAACATCACATTATTGCAATGCCTATATATATATATATATATATATATATATATATATAATAAAGTAAAGTTGTGGAATACCGTACGAGTGGAAATATATATGAAAGAAGGTTTGAAAATGCACTTATTTTTAAAAAATATTTATTTACTTAACCGGTTTCACTTTTTTAGAAAAAGATTATCAAAAGTCTTTGAGAATAATAAAAAATGTTAAAAAACAGTCTGAGTATTAAAATGCATATATACATTCTTTGATGATAAAATATATTTAAAGTATAAAGCTTTGTATGAACTTTGTAGTGTTACATACTGATTGTCATATTAAGGTGAAATTGTTAAAAACAGTGTTAAAAACAGTGTATGAAAATACACATATGGAAAAATACATATACATATACATATTCTCATACATATTCTTTGACAATCGAATAAAATTGAGAAGGAACTGACCTGGCCTTTTTCTCTTGTGTATATTGAAGGAATGTTTTACTGTCTTAAGAGACAGTATGACTGGCTAGCTGGGGTGGGAGGGAAGAAGAGTTAAAGAAGATTTTTTTATTTTTGGTTGGTCTGTGACAGTCTGTCATGGTTCACTGGTTTTTGGGACTGGTTCTGTGCACATCTCTATGTGTGTGTATATATGTGTGTTTGTGTCCGTGTGTGTGTGTGTGTGTGTGTGTGTGTGTGTGTGTGTGTGTGTGTGTGTGTGTGTGTGTGTGTGTGTTCCGTTTTTATTGGTCCCAGAGTTTATTGTGGAATGTGTATATGAGTGTGTGTTTGAGTGTTTTTTGTGTCGGTGGGGATGTTAGGTGTGTGTACGTGAGACTGTGCGTATATCTCTTTGTCTGAGTGTGTATGTGTTGTTTTGATCGTCTTTGTGGTGTGTGTGTGTGTGAGAGCAACCGTATGTATGTGTGAGGGTGTGTACGTATGTGTGCGTATGTGTGTGTATGTATGTGTGCATCTGTGTGTGTGCGTGGGAGTGTTTTGTGTGAGTGTGGGAGTGTGTGAGTGTGGGAGTGTGTGAGTGTGGGAGTGTGTGTGTGTCTCTCTGTCTGAGTGGGTGTGTTGTTTTAAATACCTTGTGGTATGTGTGTGTGTGTGTGTGTAAGCAAACGTATGTGTGTGATGGTTCATATGTATGTGTATGCCTATGTCTGTATGTGTGCGTGTGTGGCATGTGTATATGAGTATGTGTGTTTTTTTATCTATGGTAGGATGGTGTGTGTATGTGTGTGCACGTTTGTGTGAGTGTGTATGTGTGTGATTAATATTTGTTAGGGTGTTGTGTGTGCGCATGTGTGTGTATGTGTATATGTGTTTGTTCGTGTGTGTGCGTGAGTGCGTTTGTGAGTGCGTGTGTATGTGTGTTTGTGTGTGTTTTTGTGTCGGTGGGGATGTTAGGTGTGTGTACGTGAGACTGTGCGTATATCTATTTTTCTGAGTATGTATGTGTTGTTTTAATCGTCCTTGTGATGTGTGTGTGTGAGAGAGAGCGCAACCGTATGTATGTGTGAGGGTGTGTACATGTGTGTGCGTCTGTGTGTGTATGTATGTGTGCATCTGTGTGCATCTGTGTATGTGCGTGGGAGTGTTTTGTGTGAATGTGGGAGTGTGTGTATACGTGAGTGTGTATGTGTCTCTCTCTGTGTCTGAGTGAGTGTGTTGTTTTAAATACCCATTGTGGTGTGTGTGTGTGTGTGTGTGTAAGCAACCGTATGTGTGTGTGATGGTTCATATGTATGTGTATGTCTGTATGTGTACGTATGTTTATTTGTGTTGTGTGTTGGTGGGGGTGTTATATGTGTGTACGTGAGTTTGTGTGTGTCTCTAAGTATGTTTGTGTTTGAGTTGTCATTGTGGTGCGTGTGTGTGTGAGGGAGCAACTGTATGTGTGTGCATGAGGGTGTATGTGTGTGTGAGCATGTATGTGTGTGTTGTATTTATTAGGTGTCCTTGTACGTTGGGTTTATCCAGGTGAGGTGTATGTGTGTGCATGTGTGTTCCGTGTATGTTGGTACTGGGTATGCGTTTGTATGTGTGTGTACGTGGGTATGGTTTGTGTAGTTTCCTGGTGTATATGTGTACATGTGTGTGTGCGCTGTAATTGTGAGTGATTAGTTTTGTTTGTATTGTTAGTACAGTATATGTGTGTATACGTGTGCGTGTGTTTGTGTGAGTGCGTCTATGTGGCTTGTATTTGTCGGGGAGGTGTGTCATTGTGTGTGCATGCTTCTGTGCATGTGTGCTTGTGGGTGTTTGTTGTGATTGTTGGGATTGTATTGTGTGTGTTTTTCTTTTGAGTGTGTATGTGACATTTTTACTGGGGAACAGGCGTATGGTGTTTGTATGTGTGTGTACATATGTATGCAAATATGCGTGTGTGAATATGATTTGTGGTTGCCGGAGTGGTGTGTAGGTGTGTGCATGTACCTGTTTACATATGTGTGTATGGGTGTTGATTGTGGTTGCTACAATTGTATTGTAAGTATATATATGCGCATGTGTTCTTTCTTGAAATGTATGTGGGTTTGTGCTCTGGTGTGGAGATACTGTGATTGTGTGTGTGTGTATATATGTGTGTAAGTGTGTTCGTGTCGGAGGTTTGCATTGTATTGATGTGTGTGATTTTGCGTATCTGTGTGTCTTTGTTTTGGGCGTGCACCTGGGGAGGAGGCTTATGTTAGAGTATGTTGAGCTGTGGTCTGTATTTTTGAATAAGATTATTTTCCTTATTTATTCGTGTTTGGTCAGTGGTGTTGTCTGAGCATTGGTATAATGGGAAAACTAGGAATTTGGGAGACTTGTTTTGTGCACACAGATCTAAATGCCCACTGAGTGGTATCTGTCTTGTGGTGGGATCCCTCAATTGTTGGCGGTGGACTGTCATCCTTTCTCTGAGAGTAAGGCTCGTTTGCCCTATGTATTCTTTGTGGCACCCTTCACACCTTATGGCATAAAGTAAATTTTTTGATGCGCAGGTGAAGTTACTTTTTATGACAAAAGTGTGTCCCGACTGGAATCTGTATGTTGTTCCTTCCATGAGGTGGATGCAGGTCCTGCAGTTGGAACGACCACATTTTTTGACAGTAGGTGGTGGGCTTGTGTTGGGCAATTTTGCATTCGTGAGTAGGTTTTTTAGGGATTTGGGTTGTCTTTTACTTTTTATTATTTTATGGGTTGCGAGTACTCTTTTTAGACGTGGGTCTTGATTCAGTAGTGGGATGTTTTTGTATATTATTGTGTAAGCTTCTGCATTTCTAGGATTGTGTGTTGAGAGATATGGGAGACTATTTAACGTGCCGTGTATGTGTTTCGGTTTTCGCAGGTCATGGGTAGCAATTGCCTTGGCCCGTTCTATTCCATTGTCAACTAATGATGCTGGGTAATGTCTTTCGAGGAGAATTGCCTTTAGTTCTTCGAGTCTTTTATTTCGAGTTCTATAATTAGAAACAATTGTGCAAATTCTTCTCGCAAGGTTGAAGGGAATGTTTGTCTTTGTATGTTTTGGGTGATTGGAGGTGAACAGAAGGTATTGCTTGGAATCAGTCGGTTTGTAATGAATATCAGTCTCAATGCTGGTACCCATTTTTACAATGAGAATGTCAAGAAAAGGAAGTTGGTCTTGACTGTATTCCATTGTAAATTGGATATGGTTGTTGACACTGTTAATTAGAGTTTTGAAGTCAAAGAGTTGGTCGAGTGTGTGGGACCATAGGATGAGGCAATCATCCAAGTAACGTTTCCAATTCTTCAACAGGTATTGGTGGAAAGACAGGCCGTATCTAGTTTTGGATTTGTCGTAGATCTGCAATTCTAAGTAGGCCATCACCAGGTTTGCATATGTAGGGGCAACTTTAGTCCCCATTGCAGTCCCTGATACCTGTCTGTAGGTGTTATCATTAAAATTCAAAAAATTGTTTTGAAGGATAAACTTAAGGCCCTCGATGATGAATTCTTTTTTTATTCTTTCTGGGATCTCATTGGGGTATTTTTCTAGCCAGAATTTAATGGCTTCCAGTCCATATTGATGTGGGATCGTAGTGTAAAGATTTATTACATCAAAGGAAACAATGAAAATGTCTTTATTGGCATGTTTGGGTAGATGATTTAGTAGGTCCAGGTCGTCTCTAACAATACTTGGTATGTGGTGAAGTATTGGTTTCAGGAGGATATCGATAAAGTTGCTTAATCTGTGTGTTT
This sequence comes from Octopus bimaculoides, assembly GCF_046866305.1. Taxonomy (NCBI): domain Eukaryota; kingdom Metazoa; phylum Mollusca; class Cephalopoda; order Octopoda; family Octopodidae; genus Octopus; species Octopus bimaculoides. Next base: position 43,922,403 of record NC_142936.1, read on the forward strand.
CACAGTTTGGGCCTGCCACAATTGGTCTTAGTTTGAGATCAGTGGGATGTGGTACAGTGATACAGGTGGAAGTAGACTTTTTGCAAGCTTCAGAAATAGTTTTGCTCTTGTGGATTTTTGGGAGTCCATAGAGGTTGCTTGTTTTGCAATTAAAGTTTGTTAGGTAGTCGCTTTCCTTTGTTGTTATGTTGTTTCGATGTTGGCAAATGAGTGTGTTTAATTTGGTCATTGTTCTTGTTTGTTGGTAGTTGACTACTCTTTCATAGTACGTAGTGTCTTGTAAGAGTTGAGATACAGAGTTTTTGTATTGTTCTGTATCCATAATGACGACAGTGCTACCCTTATCTGCTTCTTTGATTGTGATGTCATGATTGTTTCGTAACTCATGGATGATTTTCCATTCGTTTTTACTGGTGTTGGGTTTGGGTTTAGGTTGTGGAAGTTCATTATAAGGAAAGTTCGAAATGTACTCACAAAATTTGTCCAATGTTTTGTTTTTACCTTTTATGGGATTATAATGGCTCTTGTTACGAACCATTGATTCGTCGTTATTGGTTTCTTTGTCAAAAAATTCCTCTGTGAGGCGTAATTTTCTACAAAAGTGGGAGACATCATCCTGTA
>NC_142936.1:43928023-43990523 GCF_046866305.1 Octopus bimaculoides
GATAATGTGGGAATAGCAAACTTCCGATATTCTGGGGAGAAAGGACTGGGTGGAACGCTTACTAAGGGATCAAACAGGGGTGGATAAATTATGTCTGATGAGAGGTAGGGGAATAAATGGAAAGAGATTGAGTGAAAAGAGCGTTAGACTTGTCAGTTCTGAGGTGTAGTGGATGCCGTAGCAGCTGAAGAAACGACAGACTGGAGGGATGGCAAGTCTATGGGCTAGTAATTGGAGTGTGTTAGTAAATGACTATACATCAATTTGTCGGAGTTTCTCTTTTTGGAAGCAGTCAAGGATGTCTCTATATGTAACAGCCACCCCTTTTCATACGTGGAAGCAGTACCCCGTTCTGGATATCAGCAGGCCTTGGTAACGGGTTGCTAGTTATACTCTTAAAATATCTCTGCCATTTCAACCTCAAAACCTCAGTTCTTTGTACCCTATAAACTCCTCTGTCACGTGTTGTTTAAAAATACCTCGTTCACTTGTATCTGCAATACACATTCTCCACATGAAACAATTCACCACAGCCCTTTTCTATTACTATCCACAAGGAAAGAGAAATGTTTTAGCGAAACCAATTTGGCGTTGCTGATTCGGTACTGATTTCATTTGGCATCGCATTTATGTCGCTGAAGCATTTTGATACCGAGATTTTGTTTATATTCTATATGACAAATGACTTATAAATCACAACTAGTAAACTACTCAACCTACAAAACTTCATTTATATTTCGGGTTCTGTTTATGTATAAGATGGCCGGTGAAATATTGACGGAAACGTGGAAAAGAAACATTTGCATGGCAATGGAGTTCTTCGATAAAGTAAGCAGGGCCGTCATGAAGTACCGTAGAAACGGAAAAAGTATAGAGATTCAGACAGAAGATATGAAACAGCTGTTAATTATAAAAACATGGATGCTATCAAGTATTAGATGAACATTGCTCATAATGAAGAACTGATGAAGAACTGTATAAATTATGTTTTTGATAAACTGTTAAGTAATCTTATCCCGTTAATAATAATAATAATAATAATAATAATAATAATAATAATAATAATAATAATAATAATAATAAGAAGAAGAAGAAGAAGAAGAAGAAGAAGAAGAAGAAGAAGAAGAAGAAGAAGAAGAAGAATTCTTTCTTCAACAGGCACAAGGCCTGACATTTGGTGGAAGGGGACAGTTGATTACATCAATCCCAGTGCTCAACTGGTACTTATTTTATCGACCCCGAAGGATGACAGCAAAGTCGACTTCCGCGGAATTTAAGGTTAAAACGTAAAAACGGATGAAATGCCACTGCTGCATTGCGTCTGACGTGATAACGATTCTGCAGGCTTGCCGCTTTAAAAATAATGATGATGATAATAATAATAATCTTTTCTATTATAGGCACAAGGGCTGAAATTTTGGAGGAGGGGGACAGACGATTACATCGACCCTAGTGCTCAACTGGTACTTATTTTATCGACTCCGAAAGGATGAAAGGCAAACACGACCTCGGTGTGACTTGAACTCAGAACGTAAAGACAAACTAAATGCCGCTAAGCTAACGATTCTGCCAGCTCGCTGCTTTAACAATAATAATAATAATAATAATAATAATAATAATAATAATAATAATATAAAGACTTGCTAATAGAAACTGAAAAAATGTGGCATCTCAAGGCGACTACCGTACCAGTGATTGTAGGATCTCTAGGAATGGTAAAAAAAAGGTACTGAAACCTATTTGAAAATGATACCAGGCTTATCATCCCTACAGGAAGTGCAAAAAATCGTGTTAACTGGAACGACTCATGTACTAAGAAGTGCATTATCGCTCTGAAAAGAACATCCATTCATGAATTTATTTATTTATTTTTTTTTTTTTTTTTTATACATTTTTTTTACCTGTGAATTTGCGTGTGTAAACTGGGAATGGATACAATGAGTTTCTCTGCCCTAGGTGTACGGAAAACACTCGGCGAGAAATGGAAGAAAATTTGAAGAAAGAAGGAAAGAAACAACAACATAATAATAATAATAATAATAATAATAATAATAATAATAATAATAATAATAATAATAATAATAATAATAATAGATCTCAGATTTTAAAGCAAACACATAATTTTCTTATGGTTTCTTAAACATTCACTTGAACAAAACTGTACAAATCCAAATATATGGTACCCTAGGCATAACACCTACATGAACTTCTAACTTGTTGTCTCTTGAGGTCTCTGGGTGAGACTTGGATCCAACTTGTACAAATGCAAAACAAAATTCAAACATAAAATAATAATAATAATAATGATGATGATGATGATGATGATGATGATGATGATGATGGTAATGATGATTTCGAATTTTAGGTACCGTGATAAGAGACATTCAACAATCCTTTCGGTTTTAACCTGGAAAATTAAAGACGAAGGGGTTAATTTCGATATCAAATGGAATATCCTCCCTAAATCCAGACCTTATATTAACGGGTCTAAAAAATGCTGAGTGTGCTCGCTCGAAAAACTGTTTGAAGAACAAGATTTTTTTCTTTATGTTCACATTTCAATGTTTGACATCGAATTGTTGTAACGTTGTGATTTTCCCGTATGTTTTTCCTTTGTCTTTTCTACATGCGTTTTTGTTTTTGTTTTGTTTTGCTTTTTTTATTGTTTCTGTTTGTATCAACGCTATCTGCTCAAAAGACAACTGAAAATGGTCTTGTTTTCAGCTTGATAAATGGCCGATTAAATTATTATTTCAGCCAGGAAATCCTATGCAGCTGTAATTTCAAGATTTGTGGTTTTTAATTTAAGATTGTCTTTACTTTCTTAGCTGATCAAGTACTTTTTTACTTGCTGAAGAGAATTACCACATAATTTGTGTGTGTGTGTGTGTGTGTTGGGGGGGGGGGATTCACCCACGGCAGTGGATAAATATTTTCTTACGGTTAACTTTTCTTTTAGTTTCTCGCGAGCAATTCTTGACTCCATCACTAATTCAGTTCTCAACCAAATTGAATGCGGTTTTTAGTAATGATTATCCAGTCCTAATATACGTTTTGAGATAAAATAGTTGAAATTTGGTTCATTATACAAAAATATGTGAGGTCAAAAATGGGAGAGTAAGATGAAAATTTACTGAGAATCAAAATTTTCAGTTAATTTTAAAAGAAAATGGTTGATTAATTGAGTTCAAAAGAATGTGCTCATTGAGAAGAATCTTTTGATGAAAACAAAGTTAAAAAGTATTAACTACGAAGAAATTGTATGTCTTTAAGCGATGAAACATTTTAAGTAACCTCAGAAATTGACATTTCAGTTATTGTTAAAGAAAACCATACAATAGTTGTGTTCAAATGAAAGAGCCCTATCAGATGAAACTTAGATGAAAGCTTCGTCGAAAGATATTAGCTACAAAAAAGTGGTATAGCTTTAAGTGACGAAAAGGGTGATCATTTTTAATAAATTAAAATATGTTTGCCATTTTAAGATGTTTAGCGTTTCAAAAGACGATATTTATTGTCATGGATCACTTAGCCAGTTCTTTCCTTTTTCTAAAAGTATTTAGCTAATCTTCTAAGCTGTTTTCAGAGCAATTCTGCGTTCAAAATTTACTTCAGATAAAAGAGATCTATGAGAAGAATTCTATGGTGAAAACTTTGTCAAAAGATATTAGCCACAAAAGTAGTTGTATAGCGTTAAGTGAAGAAAAAGTATTGGTCATTTAAGAGTAAAATATTATTCAAGCTCAATTGAAAGAATTCGTCGAGATGAATATTTTAGAGAAAACCCTGTCTAAAAATATTAAGCATAAAAAGTTGTTTTTTTGTGATTTCATATAAATTTTCATTATTTTCTTTATGTATAAAAATATGTACATATTAAAAACATACTAAGATAAAAACTTTTACACATTTAAAAAATAATTATTAATCACTTAATTAGAATACAACATCATTTTATACCAAAAATTGTTTTAAAATATATTTATTTGTAGCAGATGTGTTGCTAATAATCCCTTGTTATTTTTAGTGCAAACAAAATTTCTATATTTGAACAAAGTCTGTATTTGAAAAGTATTTACAATTGTATTTTTAAATTATAATGATAAATGTAATTAATTATAATAACAGAAGCGTTGTCTGGGAAAAAGTGGTCTAGAATGAAACATGTGGGCGCAGAATTCTTGAATATTCTTAAGTGCTGAACTTCGAAAATTAACTCTTGAAAAGTAGAGGACAAGAAGCAAAAAGAACTTAAAATATTGCTGCTGAAGTAATAATTCACTAAATGAATTTCTGAAATTGTTCATCAAATAGTGTATGCAGTTTTGTCTTTCATGCGTTTTTGCTTCTTATTGCAATTGTTTTAAATTTTAAGTTAATATTTTTGATTAAAAAATTTCTTTGTATTAAGCTACATTTCCATCTTATTTTTAGTATTATATTCTTTTTTTAATTTTATTTTCATAACAAAACTCATTATCCAAAATATTTAAATCAATGATATTGAGTTTATAAAATTAAATTCACAGATAACAAAATATTTTCTATTTGCAATATGAAAAATATTTTTTAAAAATGGAAGCTAATGAACAAACTGAATGCAAAATATAGAAATGTCTCTATGAGACTATTTTTTTTTAACTTAGGGGTTATGGTTTACAATCATCATTTTTGCTTAAATTGCTATTGTGTAATTTTTATATTAATAATTTATAATATCAAATTTTGAAAGTGTAAACTTGCAGACAGTTAGTCTTCATTAAAATTAGAAATAAATAGCTTCTTCAGAATTTCATTTTAAACTCTTAAGTATAAATAAAAAATATGAAAGGGCATTTACGAGTATTTTAGTTTTTAAATTCTAACTTCAGCAGCAATATTTTAAGTTTTTTCTTCTTATCCCTTACTTTTTTGACTTAATTACTGCTCCTTCTGCTTTTCCAGTTCTATATATATATATATATATATATATATATATATATATATATATATATATATATATATATATATATATATATATATATATATAATTATGTATGTATATTGTTATATCGCTCGCTCTTTTTATGTAGGTGTATGTGTGTTTTCTTTACGTGTGTGTGTGGATATGGGACATGTTTGTGTCAATCACGTTCTTTTGATATATTCTAATGTTCCTTTCTAACACTAAATTGTCTCTCACCAAAAAAGCTATCATCAGAACAGGCTTAGCGTTCAGACATACCAAATGGGCGCCACCCAAACAGAAATATCCCGTTCCTTCGTTGTTTCCCTTTAGCCTCATTTAGCTGCTATTGTGATCGTTGTTGTCTAGATGAACTCATATATACATTTCCTTTCTTTTCAGGTGTTTCCGTAGCTGTCAGCTGTTTTACATTGGTTGCAATGTCTCTAGAACGATACTTCGGTATTTGTCAACCGCTACACTCTAGACGATGGCAGACTCTATCCAGAGCTTACAAAATCATCACTGGTTGTTGGTTTTTAGCTGCTATGGTTGTCATTCCGATTGCCATAGTCACGCGAATGAAATCGTTCGACAAAGGCAAGACACATGTCTGCCGGGAGTTTTGGACTTCGAAGATTGCAGAGAAATGTTACACTATTTTTTTAGACATGGCTTTTCTGCTGATTCCTGTTATAATCATGTCAGGATCATACGGATCCATTATGTGGACGCTGTGGATGGGAATAAAAATGGATAAAAAGATGCAAGATGGTTAGTATAATAATCATTTATTACACTAATAAACATATTCGATTTTTTTCTTAATGTTTTATATTGTATTTATTTCTAACATTGACACACAGACATACAATCATGGGCTGATAAAATATAGCAAATCAACACATATATATGACTGATGCAGATAAACTGACACAGGCATTTTTTGTTCAGCACTTTACAGATTTTACCTTCAATCCATCTTTCGAAAAACAGAAGTTACAGGTTCTTCAGGCCGGTTTATCAAAGTTTCCAAGGCGTTGAAGAGACCCAGAGAACAAGACTCGCAAACGTCTAGAACGATGTGAAATGAAGTGCTTTATTTAAGGACTCAATGCGGCACTAGAACCGAGAATCAAACTCACAGCTTAAATCCGAGAATCAAACTCACAACCTAAGAATTATGAGCCAAGTACTCTAACCGCAAGCCAAAGCACTTTCGTAACTTTCCTAAAAGTATAATTAATAATGGTTTCTGATTTAAGCACAGGAGCAGCAGTTATGAAGAGAGTGGGTTAATCTATTATATCGATCCCAATACTTTACTGGTACTTTAGTATATCGATCCCAGAAGGATGAATGGCAACGTTGAGTTCGACGAGATTTGAACTTAGAATTTAAAGAACAGGAATACTCCCAAGGTATTTTCTCTTTCGAGTCACTGCCTTTTTAAAATAATGACAACAATAATGATAATAATCCTTTCAGCTATAGACACAAGGCCTGGGTTTTCTAGGGAGGGGTACAGTCGTTCACATTGACCCCTGTACTCAACTGGTACTTAATATATTGACCCTGAAAGGATGAAAGGCAAAGTCGACCTCGACGGAATTTAATCTCAGAACCTAGTGGCAGACGAAATACCGCTAAGCATTTCGCCCGGCTCACTAACGATTCAGCTAGCTCGCTGCCTTAGTAATGATAATAATAATAATGATAATAATAATAATAATAATAATAATAATAATAATAATAATAATAATAATAATAATAATAATAATAATAATAATGATAATAATAACGGTTTCAAATTTTGGTGCAAGGCCAGAAATTTCGAGAGAGGGTGTAAGTCGATTACATCGACTCCAGTGCTCAACGAGTATTTATTTTATCGACCCCGAAAAGAAGAAAGGCAAAGTCAACCTCGGCGGAATTTGTCTTAGAACTTAACGACGGACGAAATGCCGCTAAGCATTTTGCTCGGCATGCTAATGGTTCTGTCAGCTCGCCGCCTTAATAATGAAAATAATGATAATGATAATGATGATCCTCTTTTACCATAGGCATAATGCCTGAAATTTCGAGAAGAGGTTAGTCGATTACATTAATAACAACAATAAGAACAACAACGATTTCTAATTTGAGAGAAGGCCAACAATTTTAAGGGGGAAGCAAGTTAGTTACTTCCATCGACTCCAGTGCTTGACTGGTACTTTATTTTACAGTCTCAGAAAGACTGAAAGACAAAATAGATCTCTCTCTCTCTCTCTCTCTCTCTCTCTCTCTCTCTCTCTCTCTCTCTCTCTCTCTCTACCTCTATCTCTCTGTCAATTTATCTCTGTCTCTTTCCTTATTTCTTTCTCTCTCTCCCCTCTCTCTCTATCCATCTATCTACCTATCTATCTATCTATCTCTAGTTCTTCTCAGATTTAATAGTTAAATTGCCTCATTGCTTGTATTTCTACGACCACAACTGTGCACAGCTCCGGGTGTTCGTACTTTCCCTCCTGACGACATAACATTTTTGTTACGTCTGCAAAGCTCAAGTGAGATTCGCAACCTAGAATGCTTTAAGGGAAAGATTTCTTGACTGATTAACAGAAAGTCACTCACAGACATTCTGGCCCAGAGGCGTGCTGTTCCTCCTCGCTTCTCATTTTACTGCTGTTACAGTAGCTCCTCAGAGCTGGCTGTTCAATTCAGATATTTCCGACTTATTATCTCTCCTTCTCTCGTGAATCATACTGTATCCAATCCGCTGAGCCAAAACAGTACGTACTTTGTTTGGTTCTTCCTCACCAGAACGTCGTCTCTTTCGTATCGTCTCCCAATTCAAGTCTTCTCTGTAACAGTTCAGTTAGAGTACTAATGGCATCAGATTCACCGGTTTCAGAGGACCTGCGAAGATCGTGGGTACTGTATCTTCTTCCAGATAAAGCATATAAAAAAACTTGCCATCATCTACCTATATTGTACTATAAAAATGACAACGAATCAGAGATCAATTTTACTATGAATACTCTTTCGTATTATGCTGGCCTAATTATTATGGTATCAGTCTATGACCAAGTTATTTCCGTGCTGTCTCTGTTTGTCTATGTTCGGTATGCCTTGCCCCAGTCGATAGAAAATACTGTTCTCCACACATCGGCAAAGGGTTTCTTCATATGCTCTTCGGAGAGTACAATAAACGTCCCTTCCCTTTTTCGTATCAATTTTCTCCCTGTCCCTTCTTGGACAAATTCCTCAAACAAGGAGACATACGCTTTTATGGCACACTGCTGCTAGACTTCATTCTTCCTCAGTATTTGATCTATGCTTAACAATTTCCTTCGACAAACAATGTTGGCAAAAGTGCTTTCAATGTCAATAACATCCTCGCTCGGCAAAATGTGTGCGTGAATGTTGTCATGAAAGGCGTCCTAAAGCCTGTTCACATTAATATTAAAGTATTCAGAAACTCCCTCACTCCTTCTTTCATACCGTGTGTACTGCAATGCAAAATATCAAAATTCATTTACCTAGCTTTTATATTGCTATTTGCTTTTTGCATAGTTTATTCGATTAACTTTTCCTTTGAGGTAGAGGCGTGTTACTTCTAGTTCTAAGTACCATTTTTAATTGAGTACAAATACTATACAAAAGAGTTTTAAAAAGTGCTTTTGTTTCTTTCTCTTTGGGGTAAAATTAAAAAGAGTCGTTTGATGTGTGTTTCACCGTGGTGTTCTGTTCTCATGTTCATACATTTCAAGTAAAATCTTCGTAAATATTTCCAAAAATATTATTTAATACCGTGAACTTTGATTCTTGAAAACAACTATAGTAAACAGTTGAATAACACATGAAAGAACTGATCACATATAGATATCTGTGTCCTACTCAATCGTTAGCTTGATAGCTATCAAACGACTAACCCAATGTATACATATTTCTTTTGACCAGTGGCCAGTACCACCGCGTCAAAATATTTGGGATGAATTTTGCTCCATTCCACATGCTTCTTTGTTCGCTATGGTGTTGAACAAATTTAAAAAGTTTAAAAGCAACTTAACCCTATAAATCATGATAACTTGTGTACCCCTTTTTTCAATATTCCCAGACAGACAGACAGGCAGACAGGCAGACAGGCAGACAGACAGACAGACAGACAGACAGACAGATAGATAGATAGATAGATAGATAGATAGATAGATAGATAGATAGATAGATAGATAGATAGATAGATAGGAGAAAACAGAAAAAACAATTGAAATGTTTCCACATATTTACTTTGTGTTTAAATGTGTATGTATATATTATGTATGTATGTTTGCGCACACAAACAAACACACACACATACACACACAAATATAGAACTATAAAATGTTCATCGAATACACAGACTTATAAGTCTCAAAAGTACTTTAAATGTAGCTATGACCCGTCCTTTTCTTCCTTCCCTCTAAGTGCTATTTTTCCTGTCCGCCTTTGTATCATCTATCTGTCCGAAAGCTTTATTGTCTTCTATTACGTTTTTGTTCCATTTTTTCATATTTATATATAAATATAGCGGCGTATGTACACCTGTGCTCACCTTATAGTAAGTACGTATCTAAATTTTGTACGATGTTTTTACTCTGTCTTTTTGTACGATTCTTTTATTCTGTCTTTTTATGCGATTCTTTTACTCTGTCTTTTAGTCCCCTTCATACTTTCTTATTTTCTTTTTATCGCTCCCCCTCTCACACGTTTCTTGGCCCTCTCTTTCTTTAACTCCCACTTTTCCTCCTCGTTTATCTCCCTTGTACCTCTCCCTTTGTCTCTGATTTTTTCTAATCCTTCGATCCCACTGCCCCTACCCCTCACCCCTTCTTCCATGTGACCGGTGTTCAGCCAGCCATGATCTTTCTTTCTTGGCCTGACTGCCGACTGCCAAAACCTCTTATGTCTATCTCCCATGTTTCTGCCTTTAGGCTTTCACTTTATATACTCCAGCTCAATTTGATTCGTCCTCATTCGAAAGACACCTGTTGCTGTATACTTGTTGTTTATATTTGTAATTGTGTACCATGTTCTCTGTTTTTTGTCTTTGTTATCGCATACATTCGCTAGCTCTTTCTTACAAAAGATCTAATGCTCTTAGCTTAGACTTTTTTTGGTGGGGAGCAACTAGATCAAACAGTCTCAAGTGTAACTGCCCGAAACTGTAAGGACATATGGTAACTTAACTGATGAAAGAAGGCCACGAATGATCCGTCCTATTTTTCCTATCCCTCTAAGTGTTGTTTTTCCTGTTCGTCTTTGTATCGTCTCTCTGTCCGGTTGTTTTATTGTCCTCTATTGTGTTTTTATTCCATTTTTTGTATTTATATATACACTGTCTTTATGAGTATATACATATACACATGCACACAGTTATATATTACATGGAAAAATGCGAGCATGAAAAGTAATATTCTTAAGATTATAAACTTGTAAAAGTACAGGACAAGTTAATACACCTGTAAAAGTATAGGACAAACTATTACTTCAAATAAAGTAAAGAATAAGAAACTTTTTAGTTAAAATATTGTTGCAAAGAGTGCCACTTCTAATTTATCACTCTTTACAGTTCTCATCTTTTAAAATTATTGTACAAAACTGTTCAGCTAATTTGTAAGTTTCTCTAATTAGTCACTTTTTCTGTATTTAAGGTAGTAAATTCGGCAAATTCTACTTAAATAAGTATAGTGTTATTTGTAAACTATAATAAAATAAGTTTTAATATTCAAATTTTATTTTTAGCTGCAATATTTTAAGTAAAAAGTTCCTTATTCGTTACTTTACTTGAAGTAATAGTTTGTCCTATACTTTTATAGGTGTAATAACTTGTCCTGTACTTTTCCAGGTTTATAATCTTAAGAATATTACTTTTCCTGCTCACATTTTTCCCTGTAATCCATGATTTTTCCAGGCATTGCTATAATAATTTAATGTGTCAATAATTTAAGATTTTACCTTATAAAATACTGGAAGATAATATTTCGATTTTTCCATGTAAGTAATGATAATATTTCAATCTTTTTCATGCTTAATTTAAATATATGTTGTGATTGAATTATTTGATATTACCAATCCACACTAAATTAATGGCAGAGATTTTTACCATGTTGTTCGTTGCCCCATGGCTCACTAAAAGTTACAAACTACAAGACCCCAAAACCATCAATTACCAGGCTCACCCTAAGTAACCTAATTTTGCAATATTAGAAGGCCACAGGAATTCATTAACGAAGACAAAAATTTCCAATGATTCCGGGATTGGGGGAATTTTTTCCGAACCAAAATAAGGGATTTTCGGCATATTAGGTTAGGGTAATTTATTTCACGCAAAAAATCATTTTTTTTTTCTTAATGAAAATCGCGCGTGTGTTAATATAGAAATTGACCATAATGTTATTTAGCCTCAAATCAACTCTGATACTGCAAACGTATCATCAAAGACATTCCAGCCTTCAGCAAACCGTCTTTTTAGGGATAAGCTAGGACATTACATACAATGGGTGTGTGATTTAGGTAGGAGGATACTTTGGCTGCTAGTTTTAGCGTGTCGAGCGACTAGGTAGAGGCTCTTTCATTGGTTCGATTGCATGATGAGATTTTTTTACACATATATGTAATTATGTATATATATCATCGGCAGAAGTTAGAGAATAAGTCAAAAACTGAGAGTTTCGTGTATTGGCACTTATCGAACACGAATTTGTCCATTGTCACTCTGTAACTTCTGACGAAATAACTTCTAAAATACAAAATTTTGTCCAAAACGTTAAGAATAAACCCTGTTCTATGTGACACATTCTACCAGTATCGGAAGTTTGAAAGTGTTTAGCGAAAAAAAATAAATGAAATAATCTATACGTCAAAGTCGACCTCGGCGAAATTTGGACTAAAAACGTAAAGACAGACGAAATACAGTTAAGCATTTCAGCATGCGCGTTAACGTTTCTGCCAGCTCACTGCCTTTTGAAATGATCGTTGATTTTAGAAACATATTCTTTATTCTTATATATGAAGCATTATTCCCTTACTCTCTTACTTACTGACAGGAAATTTCGTAACATTTTACCTCATAGCACTTTTTCTACTAAATTTTGTTCAATGCGACTTGTGATTCTAAATTCCTTATTCATTTTTCAATCATTTAAGCCTAAGAAATGTATAGTTTTAATTTAAAATTTAAAAGTTTATGTTAATTGAAAGTGAATAGGTGCCTTACTGCCCCACCCTTTGAGGTCACAGATATTTTGATGTAACTTTTTTTCTACTGAACCAAATCTCAAACTATTTATGCCAAAGTGTAGCTGAGGAGGTGTCCTCTTTAAAATTGTTAATACTTTACAATTTAGTTGGGAACTGAATTAGTGTTGAAGCTTGGAAGCTGCTGCGATTGGCGAAATGGTGGACTTAAGAATATATTCAACCACTACCGTGGTTGAATGATATATATAAATATGCATACACACACACACACACACGTATGTTTGTCATACACACGCATACACATACATACGTCCATACATATATATATGTTTGTATGTATGTGTGTGTGTATTTATGTATGTATGTATGTATGTATGTATGTATGTATGTATGTATGCATATAAAACATATGTCTATCAAAATACAGTATTCGTAATACTTTAAAAATTTAAAAGTCTAAAGGAAGTTTCAAAAAACAAAAGAAAGTCACAATATCTAAGATATAGTTTTCATCATGTTTATCTTAATATGTTTTTGCTTCTTCAAACAAATTTAGATTTACTTTTAAATAAACATATATGTATATGTGTGCCTGTATATGTATATATGCGTGTTTATGTGTTTATACGCTTGAATGTATGTACATATGCATATGCATATATGTATATGTGTGCGTGTATGTGTGTATATATTTGCATGTATGTATATACATATGTATATATATGAGTTGTGTGTGCGTGTGCGGGCGGGTGAGCAAAGAAGAGTAGTTCTCAACACATCTCGTAGGAGTTACATATATATTTAATAATATTTCGACAGTTCGGAGCAGATGTTTTTATCACCAGATAAGATGGACATGTCGTACGAATCTTTAATTCTCAGAAATCTTTAAGTGATGTGGTGCTGAATCAAATTGTGTGTGTGTGTGTGTGTGTGTGCGTGTGTGTGTGTGTAAATATGTATAAATATAAAAGATGGATGTGGAAATAGCACAGAAGTACATCTAAGATTTTTCACTTAAGAAAGAATTTAATAAAATTAGATACAGAAAATATAGAATATTACCGGTTTCGATGATGAATCTCATTTTATCAAATATTAGTAAATATTTATATAAGTTTGAAGTAAAAACAGTTTATCTTCTGTTTGGGGATCAAAAACATCTCTGGAGTTTTTTTCGTTGAATTATTCTTTAAATATAGTTTGGTATAGAGTTGAAGGTGATAGATAGACAGGGGATGTAGTTGTCTATTGCCTAAAAAAAATACCTGTGGTTTTATGTCCACCTGTGTATCTGTGTGTCTGTATGTGCGCGTGCGCGCATTGTGCGTGTGTGTGTGTGTGTGTGTGTGTGTGTATTGTGTTCAATGTCCTTTCAATATGTGGAGGTGCAATGGCCCAGTGGTTAGGGCAGTGGACTCGCGGTCATAGGATTGCGGTTTCGATTCCCAGACCGGGCGTTGTGAGTGTTTATTGAGCGAAAACACCTAAAGCTCCCCGAGGCTCCGGCAGGGGATGGTGGCGAACCCTGCTGTACTCTTTCACCACAACTTTCTCTCACTCTTACTTCCTGTTTCTGTTGTGCCTGTAATTCAAAGGGTCAGCCTTGTCACACTGTGTCACGCTGAATATCCCCGAGAACTACGTTAAGGGTACACGTGTCTGTGGGGTGCTCAGTCACTTGCACGTTAATTTCACGAGCAGGCTGTTCCGTTGATCGGATCAACTGGAACCCTCGACGTCGTAAGCGACGGAGTGCCAACAACAACCTTTCAATATGTTTGGAATGTGAGCAACTGTCAGTTGATGGGTGTGTATATTGTGATGAATGTCTTATTAAAGAAAAAATTAGGGTTTTCCTTCTTCAGGCTTGATGTTTTCTTTTGAGTGTCTCCACCCGTGTGTATGTGTGTGTGTGATTTTTTCTTTTGGTTTGCGTACAGCCGTGTGTATGTGTGTATGCTTGTGTGTGTGTTTTTTCGCGATGTTTTCATTTGTGTGTATGTGTGTGCATGTGTGGGTGTATGTGTGTCTTTGTATGTGTATGTTTTCTTCACACACACATACACACAATAGAAAACATCGCAAAAATCACACACACATACACACAAAAGAAAACATCACAAACACACACGCATACACCTCTGCATACACACATAATCATAGACACTCAAACACGCACATACACACACACGTCTGCACACATACACAACACACACACACACTCACGCACACCCACGTCTGCACACATACACAACACACACATGCACTCACACACACACAAAATAACACATCACAGAAAAACGCACACACTTCTGCACACGCACACACAAACACACCCACACATATAAACATACACATACAAACACATATACACACAAAAGAAAACATCGCATCACAAAAGAACACACACACACATACATCTGCACAGACACACACACAGACACACGCACATATACACACATGAACACACAGACACACAAACACAAGCACACACACACATACACACATACATACATACGCACAAAAGAAAACTTCGCAAACACAGTCTGAACACACACACATACACACACACACACACATACACACACACATACACACACACACACATACACACACACAAACACACACTCATACACTCACACACGCACACACACATACACACAAAAGAAAACATCACGAAAAATATACCCACACACATATGCACGCACACACTCATACCCACACACACATACACGCACACACATAAACACAGCTGGAGACACTCAAAAGAAAACATCAAACCCAAAGAAAGAAAATTCTAATTTTTTTTTTCTTTAACAAGACATACATTACAGTATACCCACCCATCAACACACAGATGCACAATGAACACGATACACACACACACGCACGCAAGCACGCACACACACACACACACACACACACACACACACATACACACATACACACACTCACACACAAGTGGACATGCAACCCATTCAATAAATGCTTTTAAACCACTCTCTTGGCATAACCCATTGAGATTTTTTTTAGGCAATAGACAACTACACTCCTTCTCTAATACCTTGAACTCTATACCAAACTATATTTATATAAGGGCATTACTACAGAATAATGCCACACACTAGACTTCTCAAATAAACACATTTTAGTACCGAATGCGAGGAAATCAACCAACAGAAGAAACCAACTTTCTTTTAAATAACTCAACTATGTATCGACCGATTTCGCGATTACTACCAAACTATATGTAACCAAACAGAAAATAAACTGTTTTTACTTCAAACTTTTATAAATTTTTACTAATATTTGATAAGATGAGATTAGTCATTGAAGCGGTAATATTCTCTATTTTCTGTATATAGGCGTAGGAGTGGCTGTGTGGTAAGTAGCTTGCTTACAAACCACATTGTTCCGAGTTCAGTCCCACTGCGTGGCACTTTGGGCAAGTGTCTTCTACTATAGCCTCGGACCGACCAAAGCCTTGTGAGTGAATTTGGTAGACGGAAATTGAAAGAAGCTCGTCGTATATATATGTATATATATATATATATATATATATATATATATATATATATATATATATATATATATATATATATATATATATATATATATATGTGTGTGTGTGTGTGTATGTGTGTGTATATGTTTGTGTGTCTGTGTTTGTTCCCAACATCGCTTGACAACCGATGATGGTGTGTTTACGTCCCCGTAGTCTAGCGGTTCGGCAAAAGAGACCGATAGAATAAGTACTATGCTTAGAAAGAATAAGTCCTGGGGTCGATTTGCTCGACTAAAGGTGGTGCTCCAGCATAGCCACAGTCAAATAACTGAAACAAGTAAAAGGGTAAAGAGTATATAATTTTTAAATCATTTTATTAATTTCTTTCTAAATTGAAATGTTTTAGATTTACTTCTGTGCTATTTTCACATCCATCTTTTATATATAAAAATTTGATTTGCATAGACCTCTAATCTCTCTCTCTCTCTCTCTCTCTCTCTCTCTCTCTATATATATATATATATATATATATATATATATATATATATATATATATATATATATATATATATATATACATATATATATGCAGTGTGAATGAATTTTTAGTAACTGTTAACGTAATTTACTTTTAGGTATGGATGATTTAGGTTTACTGTTAACCTCCCCTTTCTTACCAACACTAAGTAGATAGTTAACTCGCTTTGTGATCATGAGTGTACCAAACCTAACGGGGACGTATGCTCACATTTTCACGGACGCTCATATGAGCGAGTGTGCAAGCGCCCTGCAGCTTGTCCGAGGACGTTTAAACATTTACACTTGTTAACAGTTATGGATCTAGTCAACTGATTCGCAAAATATGCATTTTTTTTATAAAGGAAGTAAAAAAATCTGAAAATCGGCTATAATAATGTAGTTTTCCAGTCTTATTGCCATGAAGGTATAATGTTGTGGAGAAAAAAATTGGAGGAAAAAGTTAGAGGTTTAAAAATCGAAAAAACTGTGTATTTTTCGCTAATAGCGAGACAGACATTTTCTGCGTTTAGTGGAGCGGTGTCAACTTTAAGGTTGTACCCTCTGAAACTTATAGTTTAGCGTCTGTTCTTTGTAGGTTTCTAAATAAACAGAAATACATAATAAAATCAACATGTATCATCTTACTGTTTCTTTTGACTCTTCATTGGTTGTATGTTTTTATTATTTTTTCTTAATTTGTTATATTAATTTATTTGTCTGCATATGTTTACTTTATGCGTATTTCAGTATTATGTATACCTGTCATGTATTTGTGTACATCATTAATATATAAGTGTGTGTGTGTGTGTGTGTGCGTGCGTGTAGGGGGAGGGGGTTGTAAGCAACGATGAGAATTACAATGGTCATCAAAGAATTTTTCCCAAGCAAAAGAATACCTGTATCTTATGTTTTTGCATGCAGAATTCAAAAATAATGTCAAATTATCTGAATCACCCAGTTTCTCTGTTTCACGATATCCCGCTCAGTTCCTGTTACGTGGGCTAAATTTCAGTTAAACTGTTGAAATGTGAAGCTAACGGTTTAAGAAATACTTCTATTTTAAATGTTTATGAATAGAATTAACCTAGTGAAATCATAAATCCAGTTATCTGAGTCAATGAGTCCCTGAAGCTTGGCAATACTGAATCGGTGAGTCACCGATGTTTTGTCAGTACTGTGCTTGAAGTGTAGGTGTGCGGTTGTGTACTAAGTTCACATATTCCATTCACCTTCATAATGCCAAGAAACTGTATAAACATCGTAAACAACTTTTGCTATAAATGAAAGATATGTAAAATATTAAGACAATTGTCAGAAAATCAAACCCGCGGGTAAAGTAAATCTCGTGGTATGAAGAATCAACACAACATGCGGGTGAAGTGAAACACAACACTACGTGCAGTTGTCATGGTAACAAACTGTTAATGCTTCGTTGTCTGTTGATTGGCTAAAATTACCCAAATTTTCTAACTTTAATTCCAAATAACATCGGGTTCTTTAATTTACGAAGTAATTGGTTGGTCGTAATCAAATTTCAGAGTTGCATCGATACACCAAAACTGAAAGCAATCTGAGCAAAATTAAATGGGGTTCATTTTACGAATGAAACTAACTAGATCCACAGTTATTTTTAATAATTTTCTCACCGTATTACGTGTTCGTCTCTCTTTTTTCCATCTGTGATTTCATTTTTGACCTTCTATGTAAATGAAGATATTTCCTCCTCCCGGCTGCTTTTCTTTCTAGAAAACGAAAAGTTACATTGCGAAACTGTTATTTTAACGAGTTGTGTCTATTTATCACCCGATGAGATACATCTGCACCGCCGGATGCTCCTGAACTAGTTGTTGAGTGTCTCACGCGTGAGACTGGAACAAAAACACAATAGAGGACAATAAAACATTCAGACACAGAGACGATACAAAAGAGGACAGGAAAAACAACGATTAGAGGGATAGGAAAAAAAAGATATGTATATATGCATACATACATATATATATATGCATACATACATATATATATATGCATACATACATATATATATATGCATACATACATATACATACATATACATTATACATTAGTGTGTGTGTGTGTGTGTGTGTGTGTGTGTGTGTGTGTGTGTGTGTGTGTGTGTGTGTTTGCGTGCGTGCGTGTGTGCGTGTGTGCGTGTGTGTGTGTGTTTGCGTGCGTGCGTGTGTGCGTGCGTGCGTGTGCGTATGTGTGTGTGAGTGAGTGTGTGTGTATGTTTGTGTGCGTGTGTGTGTGTGTGAAGAAGAAGAAACCGATAGAATATAAAGGTATATAAGTACTGGGGTCGATTGTTCACTTAAACCCTTTAAGCTGGTGTCCCAGCATTGCCACAGTCAAATGACTGACACAAGTAAAATACAAAAAGAGAAGATATTCTTTTATTCTTTTATTTTTATACGTTTCAGTCGAAGGGCTATGGCCATACTGGAACACTGCCATTATTTATATATATATAAATACGCTTATATTTATTTATTAATCTCTGTTGATTCACCAGAGTTGATAAATTGCAGGACTCTATACAAATGTAAAGTATTCCTTAATACAATACAACTGAGACTTCAATTTTCAGTACACAATGTTACTCGTTTCTGAACATCAGCTGGAAAACCGAGCCTGCTTTTCTTTTGAAATATTGGCTCTTTTCGGCTGCCATCACGGATCTGGAAGTTTTAGAATTAAGTGTAAGTTTTCACATGTAGTATATTTATGTGATCTTTAGCGCTGAATCCGAATTTGAGATTCCATTTATCTCAGAAATACTATAAAAAATTTTACAGAGGTACATAGTAAGGTGATTTTTAGCAAGTCAGAAAATAGAAATCGGAATCCGGTCATTTCTGTGGGGATAACTGTCTATCACAAAATGATTGACCACAGCAACAAAATTAAGCAAGACATTACTAAATCGTTTGTTGTTGTTATTGTTGTTGTGGTGGTGGTGGTGATGGTGGTGGTGGTGGTGGTGGTGGTGAAAGTCTCACAGTCACACCCGTACTGCATCCTTTTTAAAATGAAAACAGAGCAGGCTATAGCTTTGCTTGTTACTATGGAAACAGATGCCAATGTGAGATTAACGTCATGTGTATAATAGTGGCTTTCGATTGGCTAGAATTATCCAAAATTTGTAAGCTTTAACAACGAACTGCGTTCGTGAGATGATTGCGATCTGTAAACAGTTTTGAGTAGGAATCGGGAAAAGAAGTATGAACACGCAATGCACATGTGCACATTGAATTCTTAAAACGGATGTGAAGAATAAAGACGCAATGCGCATGTCAAAATAAAACGGAAGAGAAGAATAAAAACGCAACTGTCCACCAAGTTATATGATAGTCTGTATGCCACGTCTGACACCACGATCACATAGCAATTTTCTTGTTATTTATTAATTTATAGCAAAACTTAATTTCATTTTCATAATTAACATCCAAAACTAAATCGGTATACCAAATTTGAAAATCAAAAGTAAACAAAATTGAAAAACAATACGAAATCTGTGACAGTAGCCGGAAAAGATGTGAAATATTCACTGTTTGAATAATCTTTGAAATAGGAAATGGAATGGTCTTTTGTTTTAAAACCTTTGTGGACGACACGTACAAAAACGGTTGCTTTCAAACTCACGTATTTTTATTTCATTTCCGGTTCTCCTGATATTATATACGTCTTAGACTTCATACGAGCAGAGACATGAAATAGCGCTGTTGTTTACGTAATATTTTGAAGTTGTAAAATTAAGAAATACTATAAATTAATGTTTTTAAAAACAATGAATGTGTATATGCGTGCTCATTTTCCATGAACCCGTGCAGATGCATACATCTACACGCATGCATGCTCATACACACAGTAGAAGAAAACACCGCGTGCTCCATTTCTCGTCCAGCTGCAACCATCAGCTGAGTGCCGTGCTTCGACGAGATTTCGGCCCATTAAGCTCAATATCTCTCCATACGATGGGCTTGTAACAGCTGGATGTATTGTGTTGCAACCGAACTCATGACAGTTCTGTAGCCTTATACGCATTCATAAACCTCCTGGTAATCCAAGCACTACTCTCAACTGCTTTCTCCCTACATTCTTTGATGATCTTCCTCACAGCAGATACACCAGCCACCTTCAGAAACCTTCTGAGAGAAGCTGCTGGGAAACCCCTGCAGCCGACCTCGAACGCAACCAGCACATAGATGTAACCCTTCTCCCGAATCTTAGCTATCAGTTCTTCATAGCCCAACAGCTTCCGCTCATGGGCCTCATCAATACTCTCCTCCTATGGCACAGTAAGCTCCCCAAGTACCACACATCTCTGACCCTCATCTACCAAAACCAGGTCAGGCCGGAGTGCTGACACAACGATGCTTTCAGGCAATGGCTTGTCTACAAAAACCTCCCGTTTTCTGTCTTCGGTCTGCCGAAGTTTCTGTCTCTTTGCCATCATACTTTGCTTCACAAATGCTGTCTTGCGCTAGCTCAGTTCAGGCACTTGACCCTCTCTTGCAGCTGAAACAACAATGTGTAGGACTAAATTATGTCTAAATGTATACCATCCTGAGTGGAGTGCTTTTGGGCAAGATGACAGGATGTTTGAGGCTGCCATACTTCCCACACAAGCGGTACTTGGGACTCTCTGAATACCTTATTTTTTTAGATTTGCTGGAGACGGATGCACATCATAAGCAGTCTGGATCAGAGCTTTCAAATGCCCTGCACTCAATCACCACCAATCAGACCACTTCAACTCCAGCTTTTCGACATCATCCCAATTCAGCCACCGACCCTACTGTGCTTGTTGCACTGCATGACCCAGACGCCTCTCATCTTCTAGCTGCTTACTTGTTGTTCACGTAGCTTCTGCTGTTCTTGTTCACTTGACTCAGACCAGAACTGCTCTCTCTTGACAAGTCCCACACCAGTCCTGCTGTCTATAATCACTCCACGCACTTCAGCATGCTGGGTCATCTCATCAAGCTGCTGCATCGCCTCAGTGACCTCCCACTTTCTACCAGTGTTCAAACCTGATGTATTGCCCTGGATCACAGTGTCCCTTGACTCAGACAGCATCGATTGCAGACACACCTTGAAGGCCTTGTACTCCTCAATTAGTGATGTCAGGGGCAACTAGAGCATACCCTGGTTGCCATAAAGGGCGACAGATGAAAGGCACTTCGAAAGGCCAAGCCACTTCTTATTGATCTTAAGTTCAATTGTTTCAATCCTTGTTAGAGAAACTTCATACACAGTTATGGGCCACAGCAATCTTGGGAGCAACCCAAAATGCATGCACCATACTGTGAACTTCCCTGGCAAACTTGCTTGATCAATGCTTTTTAGCCCTGTCACAGAATTATATACGCACGCATACATATATACGTATATACTTATGCACACACACACACATACAGACACACACACATACAGACACACACACACATACACACGCGCACGCGCACGCGCACACACACACACACACACACACATAGATATGCACAAAACATGTTAAATATTTCAAAACCAACGTTTTTTCTGAATCAGAACGAAATTTATGGAGGCTTGTATTTACATAAAAATATTCTGCCGCGTGCATACAAGGCGCTAACAGTCAGTTCTTTTGTATCGACTGTTTCTGCCTTGAGTCGAAATTCTCAATTTATCGCTAAAAGAAAGGTCACAGCACATCTTTTATTTTGAAATTTCTCTTCCTGTATGACTGTGCACTATCTACAATAGACCAGCTAATTTTGAATTTGCGAGGACTTGTCTAACCCAAGAACCATATAAACTTCGACCAAGCCGTAGCGCATTTTCTTTTAGGGCTGTCAAATGAATGCTTGTGCTTGTAAAAAACGGCTTTTTAATACGAGTTCCTTTTTCCCAGTATATATTTGAGGTTAAACCTTTGCACAGTAAACTATCGACTCAGCCAAACAGTTACCGTCTAGTGGACAGTTCTCACAAATTCTACAGAAGTTACATAATCTTTGTTCGCCAGCTGTTTGCATCGTTCTTCCATTTAGCTTCATAGCATTACAACTTCTGATATAAAACCCAAACGTCTTACAAGCTGCATTATTAACCTTAACACAGTTCTTATTCAATATTTTACTATACTTATGTCCTAACAGCAAATGATAATCTATAAAATTAAGAAGTTCTCCAGCGATATTAGTTTTTACTGCTAGCTTAAATACTGAGTTGTACTATAACGTGTTTCTTTTCCTATTCTAATCATGCAGGCAGTTATCTGGCTAACTTGAAGTTCTTTTGCCAGTTCTCGGGTGGTTTTACGTGACTCTTTCTCAATGACGGTCTTTAATTGACCATCATCGTTGACAGATGGGCGTCCACTATGATCACGATCTTCAAGGCTCAGGTCTCCACTGCGATATCGGTTAAACCCTTTTCTAGCACACCACTCACTGGTCATTTCCTTACCAAACGTTTCGTTGATATCACGAGCAGTTTCAGCTGCATTACATCCTTTTTTGAAGTTGAATAGTAAAATTGCTGGAATATCGCGCTTTGATAGTTCCATTTCAGATGATTGTAACAACATCAAACTGCAAAAGTCCGGTACAAATTCTTCATGATCCAAAACGTTGCTTACTTTTTACTCAACCTGATAAATGTATGTGTGTGTATATATATATATATATATATATATATATATATATATATATATATATATATATATATACATACATATACACACACTCACACACACACACACACACACACATATATATTCTTTTATTCTTTTATTTGTTTCAGGCATTTGACTGCGGCCATGCTGGAGCACCGCTTTTAGTCGAACAAATCGACCCCAGGACTTATTCTTTGTAAGCCTAGTACTTATTCTATCAATCTCTTTTGCCGAACCGCTAGTGTTATGGAGACGTAAACACACCAGCATCGGTTGTCAAACGATGTTGGGGGAACAAACACAGACACGCAAACATACACACACACACACACACACACGCACGCACACACGCATACACACATACACACACACACACATACACACACACACACACACACACACACACACACATATATTGTAATAACAGTGTAGCAAAACGGCGGTGCATCAACATGGCCGCAGCTCTAAGCTGAAACTATAAAAAAAATTTTTTTTAATATACGACGGACTTTCTGTTTCCGTCTACTAAATCCACTCACAAGGCTTTGGCCAGCCCGAGGTTATAGTAGAAGACACTTGTCAAGGTGCCACACAGTGGTAAGAAGCTTGCTTCCCAACCAGATGGTTTCGGGACCAGTCCCACCGAGTGGCACCTTGGGCATGTGTCTTCCACTATAGCCTCGGGCCGGTCGAAGCCTTGTGAGTGGATTTGGTAGACGGAAACTGAAAGAAGCCCGTCGTATGTGTGTATGTGTGTGTGTGCATTTATATGTATGTTTTTGTGTCTGTGTTTATCTTCCCACCATCGCTTGATAACCGATGTTGGTGTGTTTTCGTCCCCGTAACACTAGCGGTTCGGCAAAGTGACCGATAGAATAACTACTAAGCTTGCAAAGAATAAGTCCTTTGGTCGATTTCTTCAACTAAATCTCCTTAAGGCGTTACTCCAGCATGGCAATAGTCAAATGACTGAAACAAATGAAAGAATTAATATAAATATATATATATGTATACTTAGAAGTGTATGCGTGGCTTTCAATCAAATAATAATATAAATAATATATATATGCATATATATATATATATATATGTGTGTGTGTGTGTGTGTGTGTGTGTGTGTGTGTACACATGCATATATGGAACAGGATATCACCAGTAAACATGAAATACGAAAATAAATGAGTTCAATACGTAAACAACGAAAGAAACAAATGGAAAACAGAAGTAACATAATGAACGATTCGTCATCAGTTGTCGGCTGTCTATCTTCTCCTCATTTCGAGCATTGAACAAGAATATGAGACTTCGAAGACGGTTGCTCCCAGAAGTAATAAAATAAAATTTAGGATTTATGGAGCGGTTTCTCTGTATGTCTCCACTTTCCTGTTTTTGTTCCCAGCTTTGACCCTCCATAAATCCCAAATTTTATCTTTGTACTTATGGGACCAACTGTCTTCGAAGACTCATATTCTCGTTCAGTGTTCGAAATGAAGAGTAGATAGACAGCTGACAACTGATGAAGGGTCGTTCTTTATGTTACTTGTCCTGTTTTCCATTTGTTTCTCTCGTTGTTTGCGTATTGAACTCAGGTTTTCGTATTTCATGTTGTTTACTGTTGATGACGTCCTGTACCTATATATGCATGTATATATATATATATATATATATATATATATATATATATATATATATATATATATATATGATGAATTAGAGAGACAGAATGTGGAAGATATAAGAATCTCTATTCATCACTACAATTATTTCGACCCATCTAGCATCCAACCCTCACGGATGGGATCCCCCCGTTGTGGCCCAACATCTAATTGCACTTAGAACATATAAAGAGGTGGTTGCAACGAACCACAATCATGAGGTCCGTAGGGAAGAAATAACATAAACTTGTCCTTGTGTGTGTGTGTGTGTGTGTGTGTGTGTGTGTGCCTGCCTGTCTGTACACGTGCGCTCGTGTGTGTGTATAATTCTTGTGTGCTTCTGTTCACTTTGAAGACAGTGTAATGATGGGTAATTACTCTCTGAAGAGAGACCAGTCAACCATGAAACCAAGCAGCATAATTTCTTTTATGTTTCTGTATGCGAGGAGAGCAACATAGTTTTACGTTTTGTCCTTCTTTGAGAATTGTAGGCGTTGTTTGTATTTCTCTAGATGTTGACTTTTATTACGAAGTCCTTTTCCCGAAATTCTTTTATAGGTTTTTCTTTAATTTATCGACGTTTTTCGATTAGGACGAGTATACAGTCGTCAAAAATAGTGTATATTGTATGGATGAAAAGCAATCATCAAATTTTGTAAATTCGAAAATAAGTTTGTTAGACCAGAGAAAGATACGAAGCATAGAAGTTTCTCTTATAAGGAAACGAACGGTATTGGGAGAAGTGCAGAATGTGGGGGCATTATTAGAAGAACATAATTAGTTAAAATACTTTGAAAAACAAAATCTAGTAAAACAAAAACGCTCAGAGCGTGTGGTTCAGAAAATTAAAAAATCAATTGTGATTGGAAAAGAGTAGTGCATGGATGAATAAAATATAAATTATAATGCTAGTTCACTCAGAAATTTATTGTATATAAATAATATAGTTCGATATCATGGAAGTAAATTATGCATGAAAGATTACGGAGAGCAAGTTAACTAATATATGGTAAAATGAGAGGAAAATCAATAAAAAAAAACTGAAATATTCTAAAGATTTCAAATGAAAACAAGATGGAAATTTTTATAAACATCTTCATGCGATTTGGAGTTTAAGAATAATAGTGGTTTATAATACTAACTATAATTTATGTGTGCGTGTCTATAAATATATGTTTGTGTGTGTATATATATATATATATATATATATATACACATACAAACACAAATATACATATGTGTGTGTAAGTGTGTGTGTGTAAAAGTAAAAGATATACATATTTTACCATTTACATTTTCAGTCATTAGACTGCGACCATGCTGGGGCACCGCCTGGAAAGATTTTTGAATACATATGTGTGTGTGTGTTTGCGTGTGTTTGTGTGTGTTTGTGTGTATGTGTGTATACACCCACAAACACACAACCACACACACGCAAACACACGTGGAGCTTCCACACAATCTACCAAATTCAAATACAAGGCATTAGTCGTCTTATAGCTATAGTTGAAGATACTTGTTCAATGTGCCCTGCAGTGGGACTGAACCCGAAACCAAGTGGTTGTAATGTGATTTTTATAAACACACACATAGCGGCTTGTCAGTTACTTCTTTTGTCTTATAAGGATATTTTACCCTATTTTCTAAACTGTTTTCACAGTTATTCCCCTACATTCAAGATATCCTTAATTTCTAAAATATAAAATACCAACTCACTCGGCGCGTCGATGTGTGTGTGTGTATATTTATATACATATATATGTATGTATGTATGTATGTATGTATGTATGTATGTATATATATGCGTGTGTGTGTGTCTGTGTGTATCAATATATATATATCTTTCAACATTGGACTGCGACCAAAACGCGGTATTGCTTTGAGGAGTTTTAATATATATGGTACTTATTCTGCTTACTGTAACGGTCTCTTTCTGCCGAACCCCTACGATACGGAGGTATTAACAAACCTACACAGATTGGGGAGTGATCACATAGGCGCGCGCGTTTGTGCGCACAATTTACGCATATCGATATATATTTATACAATATATGTAAACTATACATATGTATTGTAAATGTGTATATGTGTGTATGTGTACATACATACATACATACATACATATAAATGAAAGTGGCAGAACTGATTAGCTGAAGAAAGTTAATAACACGAAGCTGACTGCTAACACTGAACTGGATTCATGCGAAATTAAGTTCTCAAATCTAAATAAATAACCACGTTGAATGTAGACACTGTAAATCGTGACATAAAACCTCTCGTGTCATGGTTGAATTGTTGGAGTGACTAAGATTGATTATTTATTAGTTACAGAAGAGAGGAATAGTGTAACGTGTGATTACGTGTGAGAAGAGCGAGTTAAAGAAATACAAAAGTTGAGGGTAGTGAAGAGAAGAGAGTGTGATAGAAAAAGGAAGGCTACAAATGGTAGACAGAGATGAGGATTGAGAGCGTAGGGAGAATTTGAGGGTTTGTGTGTGCGTATGAAAAGAGGGAGCGAAACAGAGTGGGGGGAGGGTGATGGTGACAAAAGAGAACGTGAAAACGACATGGTGAAAAAAGGAGGGAAAACATCATGAGGTAGAGGGAAAAATTTGTGTGATAGATGCAGGAGATATTAGGTAATAGGGAAAGGATACGAAAGAAAATAGAAAGGGAGATGAGCGAAAAGGTGTGAAAGAAAGAGAGTTAAAAAGAGATTGGGGAAGAGACTAAGAAAATGAGAGGAAAACAAAGGTTTAACAGAGAAGATAAACGCATGCGAGGCTGTGTAGTAAGAGAGTTTGCTACCCAACCACAAGGTTCCAGATCCAATCTCACTGTATGGTACCATGGGCAGGTGTCTTCTATAACCCCGGGCTGGTCAAAGCTTTGTGAGTAGATTTTGTAGACGGAAAGTAAAAGAAGCCCGTCGTATACATATACATATGTGTGCGTGTGTCTATGAATGTGTATGTGTGTGTATATATATATATATATATATATATATGTGTGTGTGTGTGTGTGTGTGTGTGTGTGTGTGTGTGCGTGCGTGTGTGTGTGTGTGTGTGTGTGTGTGCGTGCGTGTGTGTGTGTGTGTGTGTGCGTGTGTGCGTGCGTGTGTGTGTGTTAAATTCAAATTACGACAAACGTAAACAAACAAACGAAGTTTGCTTTTAGAGGTGTTGAGATGTCTTAGAAAGTTAAAGTGATTTTAAATTCTCAATCGCATGATAATGCTAATAATATAGCCTGAACAGGATAAACTACCCCTATTGTGCAGAAGAAAGTGTAGGGTTAGCTGTGGACTCGCACTCGCATCTCCGTGATTACGTGTCACAATGCTCAACCGATTGAGCTAAACTCCTCCACTACAAATTCTTCTGAAAATTTAAGATATATAGAAATCTCGCTTTATGAGACGCTATCATATATTAAATTCAAATTTATATATGTGTGTGTTTGTCTGTGTGTGTGTGTGTGTGTGTGTATGAATGTATGTTGATATATATATATATAAGTGTGTGTATGAATGTATGTGTGTGTATATATATATATATATATATATATATATATATATATATATATATATATATATATATATATATATATAGTTGGAATTTACAAAAGTCAAAAGACGAAGACAGCTGTATAAACAACAAACAGGTGTATTAGTTTAACGCTCGGGAAGTTGAGAAAGTCTTTAACGTTTCGAGCCTACGCTCTTCAACATAAAAAAGTTTTAACGACTACCGGCCAATCATGGCGGCTGGCTGGGTGGAGGTGGTCAGACAGGAGTGCTAGGAAGAAGGAGAGATAATAAAGCAGTGGTGATCCCAAAACAAAGGTGTGCGCGTATGTGTATGTGAGAGTGTGTGGATAGGGGCCGGTGACATTGACGTGTGGATGTGTGCGTGTGTAGGTGTGAGGATGATAGTGTGGGTGCTGGGAAGTGGTCAGTGCTAGTGTGTGCGGGATGGTGTGATGTGGTGTGGCGTTGTGGTGTGGTGATGTGTGGTGTGTTGTGTTGTGGTTGTGATGTGGTAGTGTGTGGTGTGGTGTGGTGTGGTGTGGTGTGATGGTGTTGGGGTGTTGGGGTGTTGGGGTGAGAGGGAGGGGTGTGGGATGTAAGGGTGGAGTGTGGGTTTGGGATGAGGATGTGGAGTATATGGGAGTGGGATGTGTTAGTGGGGGATATGTGGGAGTAGGATGTGTTGGTAAGGGGATATGTGGAAGTGGGATGTGTGGGGGGAGTGGGATGTGTGGGGGGTGGGATGTGTGGGGGAGTGGGATGTGTGGGGGAGGGGGGATTGAGATGTATTGGGATGATTGGGTGGGATGTGTAGAGGTGGGTGTGAATGGAGGGGGTAACAATGAAGGGAGAGGGTGGGTAGGAGTGAAGAGAAGAAGTAGGTGTGAGATGAAGAAAGGAAAGAAGAGGGTAGTCAGATGAAGAGGGGAGGGGAGTTAAGCCCATGTGGCGCAAAGGAGCGAAGAGAGAAGGTTAATTCCTGTTCACGGTCAGCCAGGCGGCGTTCCGTTTGACCGATGTACAGAGAAGGACAGAAAGAGCAGGAGATGCAGTAAATGACGTTGTTAGAAGTGCAGTAAAGGAGTCAGTGATATGATAGGGATGATGATGAGTGCCTGTGAGGATGGTCGTGTTGGAGAGGTAGGGGCAAGTGCGGCAGCGTGGGTGGGCGCAGGGGAACAGGCTGGGAGGTGCGGTTAGGGGAGAAAATGTGGACCAGGACGTCACGTAAGTTGTGGGCTCGTTTGAAGGAGGGTAGGGTAGGTTGGGGAAGATGTGCGAAGTGGGGGGTCGGACTAGAGTCGCCGGAAGGCTCGGAAAATGGTGCGTTTGAGAGGCAGGGTGGAAGGGTGGTAGGTGAGGGGAAGCGGGAGTCGGGTAACGGCAGGGTGGATGCGGGGAGAGAGAGCAGATGCACGGTCCACGGAACAATTTGCACAATGGGTTCAAAATTATGTCAAGCAAATTGCTTAATCGTTGGATGCTAGAAAATGGCTTGAAACAGTTGGACGTAATTTTAGATCACTTGCTTTGGGAATTTTCATAAATGATGCATAGAGATCCTTGAAGCTGTTATTGATTTCTTTAGATTTGGGGGTTCTTTTGAAGTTCACAAAAGTTACTTGTTTACTAAATTACAAAATTAGTGAGGTAATCTAATTCATTTTTCATTAAGTTATTTTTTAATTATCCCGTCATCAATTTTACTTACCGTTTGTTTATCTGCAACGGTTCATATTTGTGGTAGAAATGTTAGTCATTTTGTCGTTCGTAGACCATTTCTGTGAAATGAGCATTTTTCCATTATTACAATGGTTCCCTTCCTTGTCAGCTTCTTTATTGACTAAAAAGGAATCGTTCAGTAGACGTTCCAATACTTTTTGTTCTTCATTCGTAACGTTTGCCTTTACATGGATTGTTGGAATGTTTGAGCTTGCCGATCTTTTCAGAAACGTTATGTATTCCTCTAAGTGCTTTTTCTTGCCCACTGGAAGCTTAAATTCCGATTTGTTTTTCACAAGTGATGGATCTTCGTTGTGTTTCTTTTGGAAGAATTCCTGTAGACGAAGTTTTCTACAAAATTCCTCAGTATCTTTTATAAGATTTATTGAATCAGATGTAGGGGTTGGTATGAATTTAAGTCCTTATCCCAGTTCTATTTCATTTTCCATGCGCTTTCGCTGTGATAGTTTTATCATCTTTGGGTCAGTTGGTTCGCTATTTCCTTGACACTTTGTGTCATTAGAATTTTCTTTCGTTTCTATTTGGAACTTCTGTTCTCTAAAAAAGATTTCTTGCTCTATGAGCCATTTGCCCTTTCTTTCAGTTATTCTGTTTTGTTGGAAGGAGATTTTCCAGTTCTTGTACCATCTGCCTTGAGATGATATGTTTTTAAGTTTTCTTTGGCTTGGTGATTTATTTTGATCTGTTCTTCCATTGTCATTTCTATCTTGGTATGTTGGCTTTTCATGGTATGCTTTCTTTTATTTGATGCTCTATTTTGATTTATTCTCCTAATACTATAGTTCGGAAGTCTTTTGTAGTAGATGGGTTTGTGTAAGCATGAGTTATTGAATTCCTTTCCTTTTTTCAATAATACTAATAAATAGTAAAGGATGGGTTCTTGCCCTTTGTTCATTTTTAGATTTTATTTGTAACTTGATACAAAAGGTGATATAGATCTTTCTGTTATTAAATTCTGTCGTTTTTTAGACATATTACCACTAGTTCTGCTTCGAATTTTTTTCCTATTTTTATAAACATAGTTTTGATTCTAGTATTTTATTTGATTTGGTTTCTTGTATCTCTAATCTTTTTTACCATAGACCTAATAGTTTCACACGTACTTTTTTCTGTTCGTTCGTTCGGTGGTTTCTTTCGGCGTTATGGCATCATATTATACGAATTTCTCTTAAAATTGTTGTGCGCGAAGTGTTAAGAATGTTAATTCTGCTTCGAATTTTTCACGTACGAGATTTATTCAGATTTTCGTTTTTTCATTTCGTTCATTTCGTATCTTTGAAACGGAATTTACCTGAAAAAATAACTGGTTCTCGGTTTTTTTCAATTTAAGTATGTGTCTGCGAAATTTTTGTCTGTGATTACTTTCCTATAAGCTTGTTTTCTTTTACTTAATAAACTATTCCATACCATTATCTGGTTTGTTTTCTTGTACGCTTCATTCTCGAAATGAATTTCATTCCATTCCTTAATCATAGACTGTGTATTTGAATGATCTGTTGCTATTGGCATCACAAAGGTCGGACACGTAGTTTATGTAGAGTTTATAGTGTGTTTTAATGTTAATGTGAAGGCGCGCGGCTTAGAGGGTAGGATAGTTGGCTCATGATCGTAAGGTAGTGAGTTCGATTCCCGGCAGCGCGTAGTGTCATTGAGCAAGACACATTATTTCACGTTTCTACAGTCAGCTGGCAAAAATATATTGTACCTATAATTCAATGGGCCGGCCTCGTCATATTCTCCGACGCGCTGAATCTCCCTGAGAACTACATTAAGGATACGTGCGTCTGTTGAGTGCTCAGCCACTTGCACGTTAATTCCATGCGCAGAGTGTTCCGTTGATCGGGTCAACTGGAACCCTCGTCGTCAACAAAGTTTCTACTTTTCATCTGTAAATATTGGTCTGTTCTTCTATTTCTCTAAACCTTGATATATAGTGGATTGTAATGTAATACTGGAATAAGCAGGTATGCTTTAAGAGGACCAGCTTGGATTTTTCCTACCTACATTACATATACTTATATATATATATATATATATATACGCACAAACACAATACTTAACCGTTGATGTAAGTGAGAGTTCGTAAACGAGCTTACGTACACGTAATCCGACCATTCAACATCCTTTTCATCTAACGTGTGACATTCTGCATTTCCAAATGCAAATTAGCAACAAGATACTGTTAATAAACGCTTAAATGAAACTGTCACTCGAGAGAAGAATTTCAGTTGATTCCTCATTTATATGAAGAACTCGTTATTTAACGTGAAACTTGGCGCAGCAGGTGCAGCTGTGTGGTAAGAAGCTTGCTTCCTAACCACATGGTCTTGCGTTCAGTCCCACTACGTGGCACCTTGAGTAAGTGTCTTCTACTATAGCCTCGGATCGATCAAAGCTTTTTGAATGGACCTCGTAAACGGAAATTGAAAGAAGTCCATCGTATATATGTATATATACATATATCAATGTGTGTGTGTGTCCACCCACCAACACTTGAAAACTGATGTTGGTATGTTTACGTCCCCTAACTTTGCGATTCAGCAAAGAGTTCTATAGAATAAGTATCAAGCTTTGCAAAAAATAAGTCCTGGGATCTATTTATTCGACTAAAAATTTTTCAAGACGTTGCCCTGACATGGCTGCAATCTAACGTCTGAAACAAGTAAAAGATGATAAAAGATATAAAAGAAAAAGATACACAAATGCTTTACAGTTATTTGATGAAACTCCGAGTAACCATGATACTAGTTCTGTAGGTTATAGAAATCATATACTGCAAAACCACCTACTGAGTTCTTTCTTTGCGTCATGTATTTATATAACCACAGAAATAAAAACATACATATACATACACACATATATACATGCACACACATATACACAAGCATACACACACACACACACATGCATATGAATATATATATATATATATATATATATATCAGACTCACACTCCTATCTCAACTTCTCCTCCTCCCACCCTAGACACACAAAACTTTCTATCCCCTATTCCCAATTCCTCCGTCTACGCAGACTTTGTAGCGACAGCCATGACTTTGAGACTCAGTCTCAACTCATGGCTCACCACTTTAGCCTGCGTGGATATCCACCCACCACCATCCACACCGCCCTTGCCAGAGCACGTTCTGTGGACCGTGCATCTGCTCTCTCCCCCCGAACCCGCCCTGCCGTTTCCCGCCTCCCTTTTCCCCTTACCTACCATCCCACCACCCTACCCCTCCAACGCTCCATTCTCCGAGCTTTTCGGCGCCTCCAGTCCGACCCCTCCACCTCCCACATCTTCCCTAATCGACCCCTCCCCTCCTTCAAACGAGCCCACAACCTACGGGACCTCTTGGTCCACAGCTTCTTCCCCAACCCAACCTCCCAACCTGGCTCGTTCCCCTGCTCCCGCCCACGCTGCCGCACTTGCCCTTACCTCTCCAACACCACCCTCCTCACCAGCACCCATCACCGACCCTATCGCATCACCGACTCCTTCACCTGCACGTCCACCAACATCATATATTGCCTCTCCTGCTCTCTCTGCCAATCCCTGTACATCGGACAAACGGGGCGCCGCCTGGCCGACCGATTCGCGGAACACCTCCGAGATATCAACGTCGGCAATGACACCCCGGTGTCACGCCACTTCCGTTCTGCCGGCCACTCCTTGCGGCAACACCTGTCTGTGTTTGGATTGTCCATGCACAGGGGCCATCCGGACTCCCGTTTGCGCCGTGAACAGGGATTAATCTTCTATCTTCGCTCTTTTGCGCCACATGGGCTCAACTCCCCTCCACTCTTCATCTAACCCCCTCCTCCTGTCTCTCTCCCCCACCCTCCCTCCTACCACCCATCTCTCCCCTCCCCCACCTCCTGCTCCGATTCCTACTTCTTTGTACGTCTCTTCACCTCTCTTCATACTTCTCTCCACTCCCACTTCTCTTCACCCCTACTCTTTCTCTCCTCTCTCTTACTCTCTCTCACTCTCTTCTCTCGTACTCCCCCTCTCTCACTCTTACTCTCTACACTCTTACTCTCCTACTCTCTACACTCTTACTCTCTTACTCTCTCACCCTTACTCTCTTACTCTCTTACTCTCTCACCCTTACTCTCTCACTCTCTTCCCTTCTCTCTCATTCTCTTTCTCTTCCTCCCTTTCTCCCCCCATACCCCTCTTCCCTCTCTCTCACTCTCTTTCTCTTCCTCTCTTTCTTCCCCCCCTATACCCACCTTCCCCTCTTTCTCTCCCCCCATACCCACCTTCCCCCTCTCTTAATCCACCTTCCCTCTCTTATACCCACCCTCTCTCCTCTCTTCCTCTCCCCTCCCATACCCATCTTCCCCCTCTCTTACATCCACCTTCCCCTTCTCCCTCCTCGTCAACACCCTCTCATAAGCTCATCCCACCACACCCAACACACTCCTACTCTACCTTCCCACTCCACCCCATCCAATTCCTTACACCCACCACCCACCCCTACCCACAGACCCTTACCTCTACCCCACCCTAAGCCTAACCCATTCTCCACCCATGCCTTCCCCACCTCCCAACACCCTCACATCACACCACACCAATACCCTCGCATCACACCAAGCACACACTACAACTGACCAACTACTAACTCCCTTTCTCCCTTTCTCCCTTCCCCATTTTCACACTACATACGTCAAGATCACCAGCATTCTACCTCCCACACACAGCCCCTCGTTCCCGATCACCGTTTGTTATCTCCCCCTTTCTTAGCTCTCCTGAAATAAGAATTTCTAACTTCCGGTCAGTCATTGTTATGATCGGCCATTATTATGATTGACCGTTGACTGAACACTATTCAATTTTTTTTCTCCGTGTTTTTCTCCTTGTCTCCGTATTCTTTCTGTTGAAGAGCGTAGCTCGAAACGTCAAAGACTTTCCGTATTCCCGAACGTCATACTAATATATACTTTTGTTATTTACACCACCTGTCCTCGTCTGTTGTTATTATTTGTATATTCTCCCATATATAAATATATAGATCTTTTACTTGTTTCGGTCATCGTACTGCAGCCATGTTGGGGCATTGGCTTAATGTGCTTTAGTTGAAAAAATTATCTCAGTACTCGTTTTTTTCTTTTTAACTCTGCCACTAATTTTATCGGTCTTTTGGTCGAACCGTTACGTTCCAGGGGCGCAACCCAAAGAGCAATGATTACCTAGCAGTAGTAGATAAACAAACACACACATACACACACACACAAATATGTGTGTGTGTGTGTGTGTGTGTGTGTGTGTGTGTGTGTGTGTGTGTGTGTGTGTGTGTCTATATATGTATGTATGTACGTTGAATAAACTGTCGTAGATTACGCAAAAATGAAAATAACACTGACATCTCATTTTAACAGTTATATTTACCAAAATTACGTAAAAATATTTTGAAATACTAAAGAGTAAATTTATTCAATAAATCGGCATTAGTTTCAGCCACGGCCTCCAGACAACTTCGGATTCTCCTGCAACTCTTCTGGGCGGTCTCCTTGTTTAGGTTGGTGAATGCTGCCATAATCCTTGCCTTCAGCACATCATTGGTATTACAAGGAGTTTTGTTGGTTTGTCGCTCAACAGCAACTCACACATATTAATCAAGGGGGTTGCAAGTGGCCAGATGTTAGATGTGGTGTAGTCACAGAAATGGTCAGACAGCCATGACTGGGTTCTCCTGCTTGTGTGGCATGGTGTAGAGTTCTGTTGCGAGACATAGGGTCTTCTACCAACCACCCCCTTGACCCAGGGCAGCACTACCTCCTCCAGACACTCCGTGTTCAGTGTGAGTCCGTGTGGGAAGATGAATGGAGGCATAACGTCGGCATCACTAATGATCACTCCAAACATCATGATGTTAACTGGGTGCTTGATTTCTATCAGTCTCAGTACATGTCCTCAGATTCCACTGTCCTCAAATTGATACCCAAACATTCTGAAATATTCCTATTGGAGCTTTCGGCGTAAATGCTAAGCAGTACAGCATTTCGTTTCCAAATTTCTGGCAGAGTGAATTGCGTCATGGTGTTGTTTTTCTCACACATGGTGCCTAACTGACCCTACTATACTGTGTAGTCAACGAAATCCAAAACAAACAATGAGCATATGCGAAATAAAAAATATAAAATGGTGACAATTTACCCATTGCATATGTATATATATATATATATATATATATATATATATATACACATACATACATATTTGTATACATACATACACACAGGTATATATATATATATATATATATATATATATATATATATATATAAATATATGTGTCTGTATGTGTATATGTATATATGTGTGTGTGTGTGTGTGTGTATATAGATGTGTGTGCTTGTATGTGTGCGTGTGCGTGCGTGTTTATTATATTAAATTTTATAAATCCACCTTCAGCTTTTTTCCCGTGCTAATCTGTTCACGACTCTCATGCTCAGCCTAGAGCAAAGCTCAAAGTACACTGTCAACTTTTGATATAATAAAAGCAACTTTCCACTCTACACAACTTACTGAGTTCCTAACCATATGATGTTTGAACTACTTAAAACATACTTTTTAATATACTTTACAACTCTTATATAACTATATATATGTGTATATATGTATTTACATATATACGGGGTCTGATCAATAAGTATCCGGACTCCTGCTATAGTAACGAGGTTAAAGCATGCAGACTAAAGCCGCTTGACGAAGATTGACCTTCTTCTCTGCTGTGCATGCACACTAAGTTTTAACCTTCTAGCTCACTTCCGCTGTTTGCAGCAGTGCTTTGAAGGAAGGTGAATAGAGCGTGATCGCCGCATTGACCATGACAGAGAAAGTTGTCAAGGCAATATCTGCTCAGACGCCTACGCAAAGTTGCAGAAAGTGTATTAAGGGGAGTGTATGAGACACACACAAGTGTACGAGTTATTCAGACGTTTTCAAGATGGCCGAAAAATTGTCGATATTGACGAACGTTCTGGGAGATCCGTAGCCAGAAGAACTGAGAAAAACATCGCAGTTGTGCGTGCAGCTGTGAGGGGAAATCGTCGAATCACCATCCGTAAGTAATCAAAGGATGTACAGGTTAGTTACGGTTCAGTTCAGTTCATTTTCACTGAAGATTTGGGTATGAAATGCGTGTCTGCCAAGTTTCTGCGAAAACTGCTTTCAGCTGACCATAAGAACACTCGAGTTTCAGTTGCACAAGATCTCCTTGATTGTGTCGAGAACGATGGAAACTTCTTGAAAACTTTGTGTAGGCCTTTGAGCAGGTATCGTCAAGCTTTTAGCAAAGTTTGATGCAGATTCTCTGGTCAACTTTCTTTGTCATTGTCAGCGACGATCACACGTTACACACTTTCATTCCAAATGCTGCTGTAAATAGCGGAAGTGAGCTAGAACAACAGAGTTCAAGGTCAGCCTTTGACAAGCAGCTTTACTCTGCGTTCTTTAGCTTCGATTCAACAGCAACAGTCCTGATCAGACTACGCATATATAACGTCCTGTACCCATATATGCATATGTATATACATATATATATGTAGGTATGTACATATATGTATGTATACACACACACACACACACACACACACACACACACACACACACATATATATATATATATATATATCATTTATATTATTATACGATTGAACGCCACGCATCCATTTCCAAGTAAATTTTATCTTAATAATTTCGATGCGACCCTTATTGTTCCATTCTATTTCTATTTCTATTTCTCTAGCCTCTCCCCTTTCGTTTCCTCTCTCTTCCTTTCTCTAATTCTTTTTATCTCCTCTTCTCCCCCTTTCGTCTTTTTCTTTCTCATCCTTTCTCTAATTCTTTTCCTCTCCCCTTCACTGTTCTCTGTCTGTCCCTCACATCTCTCTCCCTCACATCTCTCTCCCTCACATCTCTCTCCCTCACTTTTTCTCCTTTGCTCTCTCGTTGCTCGCACGTGACCATCGGCCATCTTTCTTTTCCTAACTTGACTTTCTTTCTTTCCTTCCGATCAGCTGAGGGATCAGATGCATTCTTGTCTGTTTCCTGTCTAAGATTGTTCTTCCAATGTTCGTCACCTCACCTCGTATAGGTTTAGCCGCTCTTTCTGTTTGTTTTCACTATCTTGATTTTGTTACCAACTTTGACCTTCTGCAAAATCCCAAATTTTATTTAATTTGCTTTGCGGGAGCAAATGTTTTGCCGAAGGTGTATCCTGTCATGAATTGCTAGAAATACGGAGTAAAAAAAACAGCCGACAACTGATGAAGGGTCGTTCTTTATATTGCTTGTCTTGTTTTTCGTTTGTTTCTTTCGTTGTTCACAAAAAAAAGTTTGTATTCCATGTTTTCGTATTTTGTATTTCATCTTGTTTTCATATTTCATATTGTTTACATTCTGTGGTGTCCTGTACCCATATATGCATATATATATATATATATATATATATATATATATATATATATATATATATATATATATATATATATATATATGAAGTGTGTATGTATGCATGTATGTACATATGTATGTATGTATGCATGTATGTATGAATTTATATATATACATATGAAGTGTGTATGTATGTAGGTATGTATGTATGTATGTATGTACATATGTATGTATGCATGTATGTATGTATTTATATATATATATATATATATAAAACAAGCATACATATATACGTACATACATGCATACATACAAAGTACATATATATATACGTTTATGTATGTATGTATGTATGTATGTTTAAATAAATCACGTATATGCTGACATACTAAGAGAAGAATTGACCTTCCATTTCCTTTGACAAATTCACTCGTTTGCATAGAAAGCATTCCATAATTAGTTGACAAATTCTGTGCACTATCTTCATGATTCCTCTCATTTTCTTTCAGTGTCTTAAGATGGAAGAGGGTATTCACAGGTAGATTCCGTAGACTGCTGAACAAAATGCCGTGTTGTGTTTATTTTGCCCTTCATCCTTTCAGAGTTACAAGAGTATTGGAATCAGTAATATACTGAGGTCAATTTAATATACAGTCTTCTTTCTCCGAAAAATTTGTGAATTTGTGTCAGTGTTAAAAATCAATATAAGTAGTGGGGCTTTGTGGTAGAGTGAAAAAAGTAAATGAGTACTCTTGCTAGTAGCCAATTATGACCTTCAAAAACTATCTTTCTTCTCACAAAAAAAAATGTAAAATATCTTCAAATTATATTATGATTTCAGCTTATTTTTTTCTTATTTACTTTTTCTGGTTTGATTTTTCTTTTTCTTTAGGAGAAAACCAACGAAATCAACCTGGTAACTCCATGCGCATGTGCGTGTTTGAAGGAAGCCCTTCAAGAAACTCTGAAAACCGGCCCATCGTCACACCCAAGCGTCGACGCTATGACCTCCAGTCGGGTGTACGTCAATCGAACTTGGACAGGAACGTGGCGGCTAAAAAGAGAGTCATTAAAATGCTTGGTGTTGTAGTATTGGAGTTTTTTGTCTGCTGGACTCCATTGTTCTTTGCACAAACCTGGCTGGCTTTTGACGCCCGTACTGCCCATTCGCACATCTCACCCGTTGGTTTAGCTTTCATACATCTTCTGTCGTACGTGTCATCCTGCTGTAACCCAATCACTTACTGCTTTATGAACCGGAAATTCCGTGAGTCTTTCTTGGGAGCTTTCTGCTGCCGACGTAGACGAAGCCAGACACCTGACATCGCTCAGTCAACATCACAGATAAGACAGGGAGAAAGTATAGCCACTGTGAACGCCTCCCTCAACTCAATCCGAATCCAGTTTGAACCACCATTGAAGCATCTTCAGGAAATGAAACCGAACTTTAGTAACATAACAGAATCAGATGACACGTCCGACTCATAGCTATGTTATGTTGTTTATATTGTTATTGTTATTGTTGTAGTTGTTGTTGCTATCAACATAAACATTGTTGGCGTAATTGTTGTTGCTGTCGTCTGCGATGGTACACCTGGGCAGCGGATTCTGAAGATGTCTGAAGATAAAAGAAAAAAGAAGTTTGAGCGAAAAACACAGAAATATTGACTAAGTCAGTGAATGAATTATTAACGAGTAAGTGTGTGAGTAAAACCTGTGTGTGACATTATTGTTATTGATGAATTATAAATGTTATGTAAATATATGTCATGACGAAGGTGACAGAACTGCAAATGATAATTTCTCATACTCAAGTTTTTGTTTTGATTTGTTTTGTTTTTGTTTTTTTATCACTAATTCGGATGTTTTCATATTGTGGTGAGGCCATCTAAGCAAACACCAAACAGACTTTGTAAACGGGAAGTACTCTAACCCTCGATCGTTAATTATTCTTTAGGAAGCATTAAAATGCCCCATTCACAGCAAAATACAGCTGTCAACTCTAAGGAATTTCATCATACAGTCAATGAAAAATTTCGAAGATCAAACAAATCCAGAATGGAAAAAAAAAAAAGAGAACTCTCTCTTGCAAACGTTCTCCCTTTTACATTCAATGTTGTTTAGTGTCTTCCTTCTGCTTATAATAGCTTCATTGCAACTGTCTCTCGTCTTCACGGTTCACTACAACAACATTTAATTGAATCACAGAAAACGGTATTCGTTACTTCCACTTACTGCCACCTTCAGTCTCTCTCTTTCTCTCTCTCTCTCTCTCTCTCTCTCTCTCTCTCTCTCTCTCTCTCTTCCCTCTTTCTTCTACCTTTCCCTTTTTATATGTGTATTTATGCATATGTATGTATTTGTGTATATGTGTGCGTGCGCGCGCGCATGTGTGAGCAAGCCGCGTCTAACACTATAATAATAACTGTATAGGAAGCCCTAAATCTAGACTAATTATACCCACAAAAAGCAAATTAGGAGTAGTCGACAATACATTATATTCCGTAAATGCATTGAAAATAAAACCAACTATAAATATGTCAAGTTCGATTTTGTTGAGTTCAGCACATTTATATCTAGAAGTCTTTTTCAACAAGTTCTGAGACGAGTTCTTCGTTGAATCTATGGATAACTCTGACAGTGCAGAGATAACGGATGACGGGAACTTAATTTTAACTAGTGATGAGAAATGAAGTAAAAGACGTCAGTATAGGATTATATATCGACGAAGGATTCGCCGTGTCCCCCGACATAAGTGACACTTTGAATTTTTTTCGTTTTGTATTCAAATCCAATCCAAAATTTACAGTATATACTAAACAAAAAAGAGCTAATTTCCTAAGCGTAAATGTTACCCATACCATAAGCCGACTGAAGAAACTATATGTCAATCACCCCACCACAATTATTAAGCATATCACTGACAATACCAGCAGACGTATGTACAAGCTATCATTAAATGAAAATGTCTTATAAAATTACCCTGTACTATAATAAAGCGTTATGGAGAAGCAGTGTCAACGACCAGATAGACAATTTAGAACTAACTCTTGCATGATTAATTAGGAGATATAAAACAAATAAATAAAATGGTTAATATACCATACTATATTAAGCGGCCTTCTAAAACTGATAAGTAAGATGTCTTGCTATAGGCACCATAAAATGTTTAATAAACTTTACAAAAGAATGCTATAGCTGTTTAAGTAATACCGAGTCATTTTAACCACAATGAAGTAGCCAGAAATGCTTCGAACTCATAATTGTAATTGTTGAAATGCAACTAAATCTCTTTCTAGTGATAACTATCAGTTGAAGGAACTGATGCACAGAGCTGATGTATTAACTACTATGGCACAGAAAAAAGCATAAATCAGTATCAATGAAAGTTCACTCAAGACCAGATACACTCACATTCCCATACGTTCAGGTAGAAGAGCAAACATTATTCCACTCAGTTGTACATTTAGCAGTTGATTGATCGGGGAATAAGGGGAGCATTGCTGAAAGCGTGAAAGCACAAAGCAGGCGCAACGACAACTGCAATCTGTATGTAACCGAGATGCTTAAGATTGCCAGCTAATATCTTAAATAGGAGAGAAAAAAGTTTATCATCTTTGCATGCAATAAAATTGAAATTTTTATCCTTGAAGCATATCTCTCTCTCAGACATATTCCAACAAAACCCCGCTAAATTGCTGTAACCCAGGAAATGCAACTGATACACTTAATATCTATAATTAAGCACATTCAGTAAATTTCCTTCCAGCTTCTGTATAATTTCATTCCTTCAAGTTCCTTCAATCTTTTCACACTCTTACCCCATGTTCCTTCGTTTGGGTACCAGTGGATCGTTTACATGCTTATTTGACAATGCAGATACAGACAAAAGCCGATGAACAGCATTATTTAGCATGCCACTGAATGAAGATGTTATTCACAAACAGAACAGTTTTCTTCCACTGCAAGATTTGTTTATGTAGTTGTAATCTATATCTATCCTGAAACTCAACTGCGACCCGACGGCTGTATTGCTTGAGACTTACAAATTTGTCATTTATTCAACAAACAGAATATCTGACCTCAGCAGT
This sequence comes from Octopus bimaculoides, assembly GCF_046866305.1. Classification (NCBI taxonomy): domain Eukaryota; kingdom Metazoa; phylum Mollusca; class Cephalopoda; order Octopoda; family Octopodidae; genus Octopus; species Octopus bimaculoides. Next base: position 43,970,315 of record NC_142936.1, read on the forward strand.
CTGGCCTGGTGCCTTTCCGCACATGAACCGTAACATGAAATTCTAGAATGACTCTATATACATACATGCACACACACATTTATCCATACATACACACACTCACACGGACATACATGCTCACATACGCACATTGTGTACGTGTGTATTGTGTATGTAAAGGTGCATGGCTCAGTGACTAGAGCGTCGGGCTTCCAATCGTGAGGTTGTGAGTTCGATCCCCGGACCGGGCTGTGCGTCGTGTTCTTGATCAAGATGTTCCAGTTCACTCAGCTGTAGAGATAAGCTGCGACATCACTGGTACCAAGCTGTATCAGTCTTTGCCTCTCCCTTGTAGAACATCGGTAGTGTGGGGATGGATGGCATGGGGGACTGTTGATCTTCCACAAAAATACCTTACTCGGACTTGTACCTCGGAGAGGAACTTTCATGGTGCAATCCTATGGTCACTCGTGACCAAAGGTGGGGGGTCTTTACTTACATGTATACTCTTTACTCTCTTGTACTCTTTTACTTGTTTCAGTCATTTGACTGCGGCCATGCTGGAGCACCGCCTTTAGTCGAGAAAATCGACCCCAGGACTTATTCTTTGTAAGCCTAGTACTTATTCTATCGGTCTCTTTTTGCCGAACCACTAAGTTACGGGGACGTAAACACACCAGCATCGGTTGTCAAGCGATGATGGAGGGACAAACACAGACACACAAACACACACATATATATATATATATATATATATATATATATATATATATATATATATATATATATATATATATATATATATATGTGTGTATACATATATATATATTTGTAGCGACAGCCATGACTTTGAGACTCAGTCTCAACTCATGGCTCACCACTTTAGCCTGCGTGGATATCCACCCACCACCATCCACACCGCCCTTGCCAGAGCACGTTCTGTGGACCGTGCATCTGCTCTCTCCCCCCCCGAACCCGCCCTGCCGTTTCCCGCCTCCCTTTTCGCCTCACCTACCATCCCACCACCCTACCCCTCCAACGCTCCATTCTCCGAGCTTTTCGGCGCCTCCAGTCCGACCCCTCCACCTCCCACATCTTCCCTAATCGACCCCTCCCCTCCTTCAAACGAGCCCACAACCTACGGGACCTCTTGGTCCACAGCTTCTTCCCCAACCCAACCTCCCAACCTGGCTCTTTCCCCTGCTCCCGTCCACGCTGCCGCACTTGCCCTTACCTCTCCAACACCATCCTCCTCACCAGCACCCATCACCGACCCTATCGCATCACCGACTCCTTCACCTGCACGTCTACCAACATCATATATTGCCTCTCCTGCTCTCTCTGCCAATCCCTGTACATCGGACAAACGGGGCGGCGCCTGGCCGACCGATTCGCGGAACACCTCCGAGATATCAACGTCGGCAATGACACCCCGGTGTCACGCCACTTCCGTTCTGCCGGCCACTCCTTGCGGCAACACCTGTCTGTGTTTGGATTGTCCATGCACAGGGGCCATCCGGACTCCCGTTTGCGCCGTGAACAGGGATTAATCTTCTATCTTCGCTCCTTTGCGCCACATGGGCTCAACTCCCCTCCACTCTTCATCTAACCCCCTCCTCCTGTCTCTCTCCCCCACCCTCCCTCCTACCACCCATCTCTCCCCTCCCCCACCTCCTGCTCCGACTCCTACTTCTTTGTACCTCTCTTCATACTTCTCTCCACTCCCACTTCTCTTCACCCCTACTCTTTCTCTCCTCTCTCTTACTCTCTCTCACTCTCTTCTCTCGTACTCCCCCCTCCCCCCCTCTCCCGTACTCCCCCCTCTCTCACTCTCTTTCTCTTCCTTTCTTCTTCCCCCCCATACCCCTCTTCCCTCTCTCTCACTCTCTTTCTCTTCCTCTCTTTCTCTTCCTCTCTTTCTCCCCCCATACCCACCTTCCCCTCTTTCTCCCCCCATACCCACCTTCCCCCTCTCTCAATCCCCCTTCCCTCTCTTATACCCACCCTCTCTCCTCTCTTCCTCTCCCCTCCCATACCCATCTTCCCCCTCTCTTACATCCACCTTCCCCTTCTCCCTCCTCGTCAGCACCCCCTCATAAGCTCATCCCACCACACCCCAACACACTCCTACTCTACCTTCCCACTCCACCCCATCCAATTCCTTACACCCACCACCCACCCCTACCCACATACCCCACCCTACCCACATACCCCTACCTCTACCCCACACTCCACCCATGCCTTCCCCACCTCCCAACACCCTCATATCACACCACACCAATACCCTTGCATCACACCACGCACACCACACCAATACCCTCGCATCACACCACGCACACACTACAACTGACCAACTACTTTCTTCCTTTCTCCCTTCCCCCATTTTCACACTACATACGTCAAGATCACCAGCAGTCTACCTCCCACACACAGCCCCTCGTTCCCGATCACCGTTTGTTATCTCCCCCTTTCTTAGCTCTCCTGAAATAAGAATTTCTAACTTCCGGTCAGTCATTGTTATGATCGGCCATTATTATGATTGACCGTTGACTGAACACTATTCAATTTTTTTTCTCCGTGTTTTTCTCCTTGTCTCCGTATTCTTTCTGTTGAAGAGCGTAGCTCGAAACGTCAAAGACTTTCCGTATTCCCGAGCGTCATACTAATATATACTTTTGTTATTTACACCACCTGTCCTCGTCTGTTGTTATTTTTTGTATATTCTCCCATATATATATATATATATATATATATATATATATATATATATATATATATGTGTGTGTGTATACATATATACAACGGGCTTCTTTCAGTTTCCGTTTACCAAATCCACTCACAAGGCTTTGGTCGGCCCGAGGCTATAGTAGAAGACACTTGCCCAAGGTGCCACGCAGTGGGACTGAACCCGGAACCATGTGGTTGGTAAGCAAGCTACTTACCACACAGCCACTCCTGCGCCTACATATATATTAAAGTTACCTTTGATACTCCAGTGGAGCCCCCTCGTGCTTAAGCTATGAATGCGCTAGACTGCTAGACTACTGGACTACTGGAGTAAAGATATTTGTATCCGCAACACGGTAAGAATCTATCAATTGAATTTACAAGCAACATTCGTGACAACTATAATTTATACTTGAACCCCACGCTTGAATTTTTCATTTAATTTATTGTACAAGTGGTATTTGATTCAACTCCGCAGCCTCGTTCGTCCATTACTTAGAACTATGTATTACTTAACATTATGGTTTCAATCAAGCATAACCTCTTATATTCAAATGTTAGGTGCGCTCAACATTCAAACTTCTTACGCCATCCCTGCAAAATTTGATTAAGCCATTACATATATACGTTAATAAAACTTACTGCGTAAATCCATCAAAACGACCAATTAAACTCCTTCTGATACTTGTGTTCGCGTTTATATCACGTGCGTATTCTAACTGGTGGGATGCCACAAGAATTAAACTGGATTAACATTCCTGAAAGATAATTAAAATCCTGCACCGCGTAACTGTATGCATTATGTAACATTAGTTCCTAACTTTGGCACACGGTCAACTGGTATTTATTTCATTGGCCCCTGAGAGGGATGAAAGGCAAAATCGACCTAAGCGGAATTTGAACTCAGAACGTAATGACGGACGAAATACCGTTAAGCATTATGTCCGTCATGCTAACGATTCTGCCACCCAGCCACGTTATATGCATTACCAGTTTTATGCAACATTATACATCATCGTATAACATAATGTTAAATCTTGTAACCCTGTCTGTCCTATCTCCCTGTTATCATTTACACTATTCAACCGTCACCAACACAAAGTCATCACATCTCGCAACTACATAATCATCTACCGTACCTTTTACTATTTTCCCTTATTAGACACTTTAGTTCATTTCACACATAGCACGTTTTATACATATTCATATACAAATACATACACACACATGCACACACACATACACACACACGTACACACGCACGCACGCACGCACACATACACACATAGAAATATACCTCATTTTGTACTATATCCTGTAAGTTACTTCCATGCCATTAACCTGATTTTTTTGTTGAATTTTAGATTTTCTAATTAATTATCAAAGCTCTGGCCAGTCAATTTCATGTGTGTGTACTTCCGCTATCTTGCATTTTCATTTCTAACTGTTACTGTTCTATGTATTGTCATGAAAATTATCTGAAGACGCGTTTATTCGCAGAAACTGGACATCAATGATTGAAGATTCAGTTAAATAAATGAAGCATATGCAATTACTTGTATTCAATACACTTTCTACAGTTCGTCATCTCTGTTATACACACACACACACACACACACACACACATACACACACACACACACACACAATATATATATATATATATATATATATATATATATATATATATATATATATATATATATATATATATATATATGTGTGTGTGTGTGTGTGTGTGTGTGTGTGTATGTATGTATGTATGTATGTGTGCGTGTATGTGTGCGTGTATGTGTGCGTGTATGTGTGTGTGTGCCTTTGTGTCTATATTTGTCCTCCTCATCATCGCTTGACATCTGGTTTCGGTGTGTTTACGAACCCCGTAACTTCGCGGTTCAGCAAATGGACCAATATAATAAGTACTAGGCTTACAAGAAATAGGTCCTGGCGTCGATATGTGCCCCAGCGTGGCCAGAGTAAGTTATTGAATCAAGTAAAAGAATATATATATATATGCGGGTACATGTGTACAAGTGTGTGTGTGTGTGTGTATGTATGTTTGTGTGTGTGTGTGTGTGTGTGTATGCGTGTGTGTGTGCATATATATATATATATATATATATATATATATATATACACATGCACACACGCATCAAGGAAAAGGATTAAAGGTACTGTCCGCGATCAGTTTCCCGCAATTTGTAGCATATTTATTCTCACACTGGACGGAGCGCCACTCCATCACAGGAGTGCTCATTTTTGCTGGCTGAGTGGATCGGAGCAACATGAAGAGAAGTATTTGGCCCAGCACAACGTATCGCTCTGTCTAGAAATCGAAATCACAATCATACATATATGTATGTATGTATGTATGTATGTATGTATGTATGTATGTACAGGCATGAACACAAATATATGTGTGTAGATAAGTAACTATCTGTATATGTGTTAGTATTAAGTTACTTGTTAATATATACTTACGTATATGTGTATGTATGTGTATGCATGTATGTATATATACACACACACACACATGCACACATGTAGAGTAAGGGAGAAAGAAAGAGAGAAAAAGAGAGTTAGGAAGATATACATGTCTGTATACATATAAACACATATTTATGCATATATATATATATATATATATATATATATATATATATATATATATATATATATATATATATGCGGGTACATGTGTAAAAGTGCGTGGGGAGGTGTACGTGTGCGCGCTCCCTTGTTGCTACAGTTAGTGTAAAATTAATAAGAATATCAATTTACATGTATTGAAACCTTTGCAGCAGTCTACATTCCAATATCCACAATCTATTGACAGAATCTATGTCTGCAAACGGTCTCTGGAGAATTCCTGCAAGATCTGATGGGCCTTGTTTTATTAGAGAAATTCTTATGATCGAAATAAAGTTTAAAAAAATCATATAAACTGTTTATTCAAAATCTAATTGATTCGTCATCAAATTTCTGTTTGATTTCACATATTAAAATGCTTCAAGCATTACTCACAAATCAATTAATTTAACCATATTTAAATGCGTAGCAATAATCTTCATAAAATCCCAACTGTGTACGATTCAGCTCGTCCAATATTCCTAGTATGGATCTCTCCATGGACCTTTGCGTCGTAGTCAATTGGTGTTCTCTCTTTGTAGTGGCCTGCGTCTCACGTGCGTAAAAGAGAGAAAGTGTGGCGTGTAAGATCTTTTCCAGCTTTGCTTTGAGCCTATCTTTTATTAATATAAATGCGTCTCATCCTGCCCTTATTCATCTCGAAATTTCAGCCTGCATATCGGGAGCATATTTACTGTGTACCCCGTGTAAGCTTACTCATTTACCTCCTCGATCTCGTCACTTCCCGCCTTTATTCGAATGGTATATAAGAGATTGGGAAAAGGCCGGTCAGAAGGCCACCACGACGATGGGAAGACGATTTAGTTAAACGATTTCAGCTAAGATGGAAAAGAAAGGTGCAATCAAAAAAGAATCAGAAGCTCATTGTGACCAACGGTCTATTACAACATCCGATAATCCGGTCGATACAGCAATACAGTGATATATTATTCATTGTTATGCCTGAAGTCAAAGTTGAATGAATAAAAGTGAAAGAACAAATAAAAGTGCAAGTACACGTACGAATAAAAGAGAAAGCTGAATAAATAAAAGTAACATACCAAATAAAGGAAATATCTGTGAGTTACTTCCCAGTCCTCTTCTGAATCAAACAGGTTTTTCTGTAACCATTCACTTCATCAGAGGCTGTCGAAAAGATGATATTCTTTGTGACCGGAAACGACATAGCAGTTGTCCACTTGTAATTTGTATATGAAAGTGACTCGGATTGAAAAGTATATCAAAATAAGCTAGTTTATATCTGATCGAGTTAAATATCGATCTTTGAAACAGTGAATACCTCGAAGACTGCTATAAATGGATGTCGACTCTTAGATATATTATGTATGAGACAATAAAACACAAGAAGTTAAGGTTATATACATCACAACTCAAAGAACAGCTCGCTGAAAGTGCTTAACGAATGATTATAGACATCCTTCTCTCCCCTCTCACTTTCTCTCTTCCTTCCACTTTCTCCCACTCTCACCCTCTCTTTCTCTCTCACTTTCTCTCTCTCTTTCACTCTCTCCCTATCTCACCCTCTCTCACCCTTTCACACACACACACACACTCTCTCTCTCTCTCTCTCTCTCTCTCTCTCTCTCTCTCTCTCTCTCTCTCCCTTTCTCTCTTGCTGAATCTATAACAACAGCACATGTATGTTACACCATATCAAATTAACTAGAATGGCTGTTCTAGTAAGTGGTGGCTAGCAATATCTAAAGTATAAGTACTAATGGGTGTTTATTTCTTTACAGTGGATATCCATTATAATTACCTCATTTTTCCTTAATCTTCAGAACGTCAAAAATTCCCGAAGATGAATTCCTTTTGAGAATTTTATTAATTATGAATGTGGTTAATTAATTCTTTAGTACGCTACTTTATGGCAGTTAGACGTGGAGCCTCTACTCTAGATAGGAACATCGTCTCAACGTCTTTCACCTTCGCAATTTAAGACGCATCTTGGACATCAAGTGGACCGACCACATCTCCAATACCAAAGTCCTCAACCGAGCCAAGATACCCAGCATGCACATCTTGCTCTAGTGTCGCTTGCGCCGGCTCGGTCATGTTCATCACAAGCCAGACGGAAGGATCCTAAAAGACCTCCTGTATGGGGAATTGGCACAAGAGCACAAGGACGGCCTCATCTTTGTTTCAAAGATGTCTGTAAGAGAGATATGAAGTCGCTTGATCTGGACGTCCTGAGATGGGAGAAGGCTGCAAATGATCACCCACACTGGAGGCAAATACTGCAAAAGTGAATGACGAGAGTGGTAGAAAAACAGGTACTTGCCATCAAAGAAAAGCACACTTGACAGAATGGAAAATGAGCAGCACCGGCAGAGAGTTCCTTCAAATGCAGTCGCTGTATGCGTGACTGCCACTCCCGCGTGGGCCTATACAGCCACAACAGACGCTGCACCACCATCAGCAGCCGACACGATTTCTTTGGGTGCAGATCTATGACCTCTCGAGACCGACGGACACCTACTAATTAATTCTTTAACTCTTGTAAGATATTCCTTATTTCTTTTCAAAAATATGAAATAGTCATCGAGAACTCTCTTTTTTTTTTCGGTTACCCTTTAGACAGGTTTTAAAACACTTATTAAAAAATAATGGATATAGACTCTTTTTCTTCTAAATATTTTATCACTAGCTTTGCAAACTTGGGTGCGATTGTTGAACCCATTATCGTCCATTTTACTTGAAGACAGTATTGGTTGTCAAAAAGTAGTCTTCTAGTAACAATTATAATCTTCCTAGTGTGAATTCTTCAGGGAATCTTTCCAGTATTGCATCTAGATATTTATCGATCCAGAATTCCAGTACCTCCTGTTCTATTTCATGCGAATATTAAGATAAAGGCTGGTCACATAAAGATTGGATAAGATCGTCTCTGTAGTTACTCTTTCTTGAATGTAATTCAAAAGATCCGTGTCGTCCCTATTGAAATTAGGAAGCAATTTAGATAATGGTTTCATTATTACGTAATTTTAAATCTGACTGTTTGGGAATATTTAAATATGATGTTGGAAGTCTTTTAAGTTATCATAGATTTCTTTAGATTTATGAATTTTCGCTTGTTCATAAAAGTTGTTTATTTTTACTTCAAATTTATTTAGATAATCCAGCTTCTTTTCTGTTAAATTGCTTTAAATTTGCCTGTTAATTTTTCACTTTTCTTCAATGCTTGTTTATTTAAAATTAAAAATAAATAAGAATCGTAAATGAAATATGTATTGCAAAATGAAAAATCTTGTTAATTACATTACATGTCCCCAATGCAATGAGAACTATATCTGTCAAATAGGAGCAAAATTAATGGATGAGTCAAGATGCATAAACAAATAAGAAACATTCAATATAGGGATCAATTAGACATCTGCACGAATGGAGAATTCAAAATATTCCCTTTTTCCAAATATAAAGGAAAAACATTAGCAATTACGAAAATCAAAAGAATATTTGATGAAAATCTTCAAGCCAAAACTAAATAAGATGATTAATGCTACAATTACTGAACACAATTACTATAACGGTAACAATACAGAAAAATTTTGTTTCTACCACGTGTGAGAAGGGCTAAAACGCAAACACAAACATTTTCTTCATATTTTCATTCTTGTTTTTGTTAATTTACTTTAAAAACTTGTTAGATAATTTTCAATTTTTATGGAATTTTTCCAAATGAATATGGGTGCAGATGTGACTATGTGGTAAGAAGTTTGCTTCCAAACCATATAGTTCTGGGTTCAGTCCCATTGCGTAACACCATGGGTAAGTCTCGTCTACTATAGCTCCAGACCGAGCAAAACTTTCTGAGTGGGTTTGGTTGACAGAAACTGAAAGAAGTTTGTCATACATTATATATATATATATATATGTATATATTCTTTTTTATTCTTTTATTCATTTATATGCTTCAGCCCTGAGGATTTGGCCATGCTGGGCATGTATATGTAAAAATATATATATATATATATATATATATTATAATTTTCCAGAGGATGTAGCAACCGTTACCTTACCTTAGGGGATCATTAACTAAATTTGAATATGAAAATTTAAAAGTTAAAAACCTTATAATATATATATATATATATATATATGTGTGTGTATATATGTGTGTGTGTGTGTGTGTGTGTGTATTTAATTTTGGGTGTGTGTGTGTATGTGTGTGCGCGCGCGTGTGTATGTGTATAAATACATATATTTATGCTAAATTCAAATTACGACAAACGTAAACAAACGAACGAAGTTTGCTTTTAGAAGCGTTGAGATGTATTAGAAAGTTAAAGAAGTGATTTTAAATTCTCAATCGCAGAATAATGCTAATAATATAGCCTGAACAGAATAAACTACCCCTATTTTGCAGAGAAAAGTGTAGGTGGCTAGCTGTGGACTCGAACTCACATCCCCGTGATTACGCGTCACGATGCTTTGACCGACACTTTTCTCTGCAAAATAGGGGTAGTTTATCCTGTTCAGGCTATATATTTATGCATATATATATATGTACACACACACACATATATATATATATATATATATATATATATATATATATATATATATATATATATATATACATACATACATATATATATAAATATCTATATATGTACATATATATATTATTATTATTATTTTATGTTTGACTTTTGTTTTGCATTTGTACAAGTTGGATCCAAGTCTCACCCAGAGACCTCAAGAGACAACAAGTTAGAAGTTCATGTAGGTGTTATGCCTAGGGTACCATATATTTGGATTTGTACAGTTTTGTTCTAGTGAATGTTTAAGAAACCATAAGAAAATTATGTGTTTGCTTTAAAATTTGAGATCACATAGATAGTATTTTACGTAGGATATGGGCAGTTCCCATGAGCACTATCTTTTGAACTTCAGCCATTTTGGGGTTTCCTGGTATCTGAGCTAGGTAGTAATCAGCCCGTTTCGCTGTCATTCCCAGAGCACCTATGACAATAGGTATTGTTTTCGTCTTCAGATTCCACATTTTGCTAATTTCTATTTCAAGATCTTTATATTTGCTCAGTTTTTGGTAGGTCTTGACAGCTACGCTTATATCGATTGGGACAGTCATATCAATGAGGAGGCATGATTTTTGTCTGAAGTCTTTCAGTATGATGTCTGGCCTATTTGCGTCTATCTTTCTCTCAGTTTGAATGGTGAAGTTCCAGAGGAGTACAATGTGATCATTTTCAAGTACTGGGGGTGGTTTGTGTTCCCACCAGTTTTTATCATGGGGCAAGTCCAGGTGTTTGCATATTACCCAGTGAATATACTGTGCAGCTCTATCATGCCTGTTGAGATACTCTGTAGGCGCAAGCAGACTGCACATGGAGACAACTTGATCGATGGTCTCATTTTGTTGTTGGCATATACGACATAATGGGGAGCTACCGTTCTTTAATATGTTGGCCTGGTAGTTCTTTGTAGGTAGGCATTGATCTTGGGCTGCTATGATAAACCCCTCTGTTTCTGATTTCAAGCCAGAGGCCATTAGCCATTGATGGGTAAGGGCTTTGTCAATATCTGCATTATTCGCTCTCTTTGGGTATTTGCCATTGAGAGGTTTTCCATGCCATTTTTCAGTCATAATATCTAAGGCAGCAATTTTAGCATCGGTTTTCAAGCGCTTAGCTTTTTCTGCAGGTGTTTCTAGTTCGTCTAATTCTTGAATTTGTTGCAATTGGAATTCACTTAGATATTCCTTTGCCTGTTTTGTTACTGAGTAAGATGCTTTCTTGCTTTCATGTGTTAAGACAAGTTTTAGCATCCAGTCTTCAGAGTTTTTCAGATAGGTGTCTAGGCCAATTGTGGCTACCTTCATTGATAATGCCAGCTGTAGAAGTCCTCGGCCTCCCTCTTTTCTTGGCAGATAAAGACGTTCTATATCTGCCTTAGGGTGGTGCATTCTATGCATTGTCAATAGTTTTCGTATTTTTCTGTCAACATTACATATTTCAGTAATTGACCAGTTAACGATGTTGAAACTGTAAGTTACGACTAGTATGGCTAGAGCATTGATCGCTTCGATCCTATTTCTCGCGTTCAGCTCTGTCTTCAGTATTGCTCTCACCCTGCGATAACATTCTCTTCTGATCCTTTCCCTCATCACTGAGTGCTTGATATTGTCCCCTTCAATTACCCTTAGATATTCGTAGCTCTCCGCTGGTTCTAACTCTTTTATGACATTTTGCTGGTCAAGGTTCACATTCGATGTTTTTGTCATTTTTCCTTTTAGAAAGGTAGCTTTTGCACATTTATCAAGGCCAAATTGCATCCTGATGTCATCACTGAATTGTTTAACAATCGCTAGTATGCCTTTGAGTTGTTGGTCATTTTTTGCAAAGAGCTTTAAATCATCCATGTAAATGAGATGATTTATATTTTTATCAAATATTTTATAACCATACTGTGCATCATTGAGCAATTTTGAGAGCGGTATTAGGGTTAGACAGAAGAGGAGTAGTGATAGTGAGTCACCCTGGAAAATGCCACATGAAATTCTTACATCTCCAGCATTTAGAGATTCATTGTCATTGTTCAACATCAGTGTGGTTCTCCATAATCTCATACTTACAGATAAAAAGTTTCGCAGAGTAGGAGCTATTTTATACATTTCCAGACATTTCCTAATCCAGCTATGTGGTAGGCTATCAAAGGCCTTTTTGTAGTCTATCCAGGCTATTGACAAGTTTTTGTGTCGCTTGTGACAATCTTCTAAGATCATCTTATTGATGAGTAGCTGATCTTTACAACCATAAGATCCACGTTTACATCCCTTTTGCTCATTAGGGAATGTGATACTTTCTATTAAAAAACTATAGGTGTACTCGGTTAGGACAGATGTTAGTGTCTTATACATTGTTGTTAAGCAGGTTATGGGTCAATAATTTTTTGGTCCGTTTGTTTCCTCATTTTTTGGAAGCAGGAATGTTAAACCATTAACTAGCCAAGAGGTTGTAATGGACACAGGTTTGTGTGTCACATAGATAGCTAGAGGCGATGGCCTCTTGGAGTTATTCAACGGCAGCATTCGTCCTATTTTTCTGGATTGACGTGTTAGCTTGGCGTCAACTATCAATACCCGGTATTGTTGCCATAGTTGCCTTTAGAGAGATTTAGAAATAATAATAATAATAATATATATATATATATATATATATATATATATATATATATATATATATATATATATATATATATATATATATATATATGAGATTTGAATTAGAACTATTCACTAAGCTAACCTTGGTTGGATGAAAATTAACTAAGAACACTAATAACCAGTTAAATAAGAAAAAAAAACTGAGATCAAATAATAAGACCAATTACAGACAGGCAAATACTTAGGAATCAATGCAATACTCAGAGTACAACACATAAATGAAAGAAAATATTAAGAAAGAATATCATAGATAATTATATCAATCGTTAAAATTGAGTTAGATGCAAACGATAAGGCAATCGACATTAACCCTCTAGCTCTCTGTAGTATGTTAGTTATAATATTCTCGACTAGAGTTAGATTAAATTAGCAAAAGTAGATAGGAAACCCGCAACTAATGCCTTCATTTAGAATACTCCACCCTAAATTCATGCTAAATTATTATATTTAGCATGAATGCGGGAAAGTAAGGACTCAATGATGCTAGAAAATTATTATAAAATAACCATTGTAGAATTACAAGCATATCTGGTTACAAACAATGAGAAACTAATAGAATATTTTATAAAATATGAACGAAATAAAAAATTTCGTCTACAAAGAAGCCAACAAATACGAAGTGATATCAAAATGTTTCAGGACTAGTTATGTTTAATAAAAAAAAATAACTTATTTACCTAAGTTTTAATATATCTCCTTCGAAATAGTCATCTTGCACAGCAATACACCGGTCCCAGCGTTCCTGCCACTTTTGGAATCCGGCCTGGAAGTCATTTTCCGTAAGCAACTCGAGGACCTTCTGCAGTTTGCTCTTGATTTCGACAACAGTGTTGAAACGGTGAGCTTTGAGCTGCATTTTCATCTTGGGGAAGAGATGGAAGTCCGCAGATTCTGAATCTGGCGAACAGGGTTGGTACAGAAGCGATACTACGTTGTCTTGGTGAGAAGCTGACGAATGAGGAGAGCTCGGCGACAGAGTGTATATCGTCGTGAAGAATCCAATTCTTTGTTGTTATTTTTTTATTGCCCACATGGAGCTAAACATAGAGGGGACAAACAAGGACAGACGAAGGGATTAAGTCGATTACATCGACCCCAGTGCGTAACTGGTGCTTAATTTATCGACCCCGAAAGGATGAAAGGCAAAGTCGGCCTCGGCAGAATTTGAACTCAGAACGTAACGGCAGACGAAACACCGCTCAGCATTTCGCCCGGCGTGCTAACGTGTCTGCCAGCTCACAGCCGTCCAATTCTTTGTACTCCAATTCTTTGTACTCCACAGATCCGGTCACTTTCGTCGAACGTCCTTCTTCAAACGCTTCAAAACGTCGCAGTAGAATTCTCGAGTGACGGTCTGGCTCTGGTGGACGAATTTGCGATGCCGAAAAAGCTCTCGATTAAGACGGGGCTCTATCGTGTTTCCTTTGGTCGTGGAGATGAAGGTCTCTTCCCCTGTGACGACTGCTGCTTTGTCTCAGGGTCGTACCCGTAGACCCAACTCTCGTCACTGGTGATGATCCTCAAAAAGTATGGGTCATCAACATACTTGACAAATTTCGACGCGTTGTTTTCTTCTCGGTGGTCAGCAGGCAGGAGAACAAATTTGGCAGAGACACGCCACATGTTCCATTCAGACGTTAGGATTGCCTGTATAGACCCATACGACAGACCAACAATATCAGCTAGATCGTTGATTGTTCTCCGATGATCCTCATTCACAAGGTGAGGAATTTTCTCCACATTTCCAGAGTGATACTCGTGGCAGGTCTCCCAGATCACTCATCGTCTTCCAAGGACTTCTTCCGCTTTTGAAGCGCCCGTGCTACTTGAAACATTGCCTCATCGCTGTATGCTTGCCAAAGCACGCTCAATGTCTTTGTAGCAGACTTCTTAAGATTAACGCAAAATTTCGCGTTGGTTCTTTGTTCCAACTTCCTGTCAATGACAATCGCAGACTTCATAACACTCGCAGACTACAGCATACACGTGATCGCAAAAACACAAATTTCACAACTTGTGAAGTAAACACAGCGATGTCACTCGGCACACTGCCTCATGAATATCACTTCTAGCTCTCGCAGTTGACATGCTACAGAACTAGTCCAGGAAGTCGTACGAAACAAAGGCTGAAGGAGCGGGCAGTTGTGGGAAGAAAGCAATATCAACAAGTAGAAATTGTTATAAAGCTAAGCACTAAACACTAAGTGTGGCTAAAGAATGCCATATTGGAGCGATGGCAAGAAAAACCCCAATATGGCTGATACTTAGAGAGCTCTAGGACTCATAAAGTCGGAACTTATCTCATATTTCATAGCTGTCTATTGCAGGGTAAACTTCCCAGCTATTGTTGGAACTTTCGGTTGTTTAGACTAGAACAACGTGAAATGCAATGTTTTGCTCATGAACATAAGGCACTGCCCAGTCAGGGAGAATTTTATCACTATGGCCAACACCGAAAAAGTTAAACGAGCTGGAAATAATCAAAATGAAATCGTTGTACTATCTGAAAAATACAATATTCAGTACTGAGGTTAAAATATTGTTGATTTTGCACCATTAATCACTAAAACTATAAACTTCAGTAGGAGGTAGAGAAGAAAAGCAATTAACCAGGTTGCCATTTTTTGTCTCTTTCTTTCTGATTTATCTAACTACAATAATAACCTAAACTTAAAATTATACCAATATTATAAAATAGAAATATGAAAGATGTAGTATAAACATAAACCAAATGCTAAAATGAACTGTCAAGAATAGTATCAAAGTTAATTGACTCGATAACATTATCATGAAGCACCAGGTATGAAAAGATAGAAGGAATATGCCTCGTAATCAAAGTATCAGTTCCCCACCTCCAGATGATAAAGTATCTCTAAGAGAAATAAAGACGTTATCCACATATATAAAGATCTGAAAATAGAGATAACGAGAAAGCTGCAACACCTGTAGCAATAAGTATCGTGGAAATAATGTAAAAACATATAATCAAAACCCCAGAACATGCAAATATGCACAGCATACACAAAATACCAGAGGTGAATACTGCACAATAAGCTGCACAGTAAGCAGAAAAGTAAGTGCTCCAGCTTGATCAGCAACGAAGCAGGTGGTAATAAGATGACGAAAGTGATGTACGCATTCGCCACCTCCGCCCACTTGGAGGCCCAGACCAAACCAGACTCCGAGTAACTTAACCGGTCGTTCCATCCAGCGCCCGACGACGCTTTCGAGTGACATGGACCTACCTCTCCGGATGCCGAGTTGCAGGCCCACCGACTTTAGCGAGTTAATCTTTACTCCTGTAACCGCTTCGTATTACCTTAGGAAAGAGCCTACCACGACGATTAACGATATGTCTGGCATTACTACGGTGATGTCATCCGCATAAGCTGACACGAATCTTCCGGATCCTCGTGCACGCGGAATACCCCTCGAAGCACCCAAGTTTCGTAGCAACGGCTTGAGATCCAGCACGTACAGAAGGGGCGAGAGGGGGCATCCTTGACAGATCCTTTCAGGGTCGATAAAATAAGTGCCAGTCAAGCACTGGAGTCATTGTAATCGGCTAGCCTTCCCCCAAAAAAACTTCCAGGCTTTCTGCCTATAGCAGAAAGAACAGTTGTTGTTGTTGTTGTTGTTGTTGTTGTTGCTGCTGCTGCTGCTGTCGCTGCTGCTGCCGCCGCTGTTGCTGCCGCCGCCGTTGCTGTTGCTGCTGCTGCTGGCGTTGTTGTTTAGGCAGAAAGCCAAAAGTTTGGAGGAGAAGGGCTAGTTGATTCCTTCGACCCCAATATTTGACCAGTATCGACACCAGGGAGATGAAAGGCAAAGGTGGCTTCAGCAGGTCTTGAACTCATATCGCAAAATGCCAGGAGAAATGCTGCAATGTTTATATCTGTAATTCTAATAGCAACAATAAAAAAGACTTTAATCACTGCAATATTAACAACTACAAAATATAACGGTAGCTGAAGTGTCCACCGCTTCCCTACCAGGAAACGTTCGACGCGGACTCCGTATTAGGAAATATGTAGGAAAGTGTAATGGTTTATCCTACAAGGCCTCGCTGCATTTGGAGAAAGACCCTTTATTGTTGTTATTGTCGGCACCTTTATTTTGTTGTGGTGGTTGTTGTTTAGCTCCAAGTCAGCCTATGATCAAAGACGTTGCAGTTTTTACCCGAGTCTTTTGTGGGGAGAGGTGATTATCTAGCATGTCTCTTTTGAGATGATAGGATGCGATTTATACGTGATTTAGCTAGTATTTCAAGCGTATCCAACGACTACATAGAAATTTAATACTAGGTCATTTACTGTGAGTAATATGTTTACTGGAAGTTCTGCTGATATGTCTGAATGTCTGAGGGGTAATTCCACATGTAGAGCAGAAACTGCGTGAATTGATGCTAGCTGCACAAGCACATGACTTTTAATTATGTAGGCGGTGTGAGGATCTGGCTACTGAACAACTTTAATGATGCAAAGTGCGCTGTGTATGCGCAGGTGTTGGCGTAAATTCAGGCACAGTGCGTACCCAGTTGATGACAGGTGAGGAGACACTATAAGTTAAAAAACAATTAACTGATATTTGAAATCTATTTGAATAAGAGGTAATTGGTATATTGTTAATTTCAAGTGATTAATTCGTCTCAGCAAATGTAATAGAAAAAATGTGTGTAAGCGTGAGAGGAAAATGAACATCGTTAAAAAAATGTTACAGCTCTGTTGGAAACGATAAAACATTAAATTTCTATGACGCAGAGAAGAAAATGAAACGTTCAGATATTTTGAAGATAATTGAAAAACTAGAAATAGTGTCAGCACAATTCACAGAAATTTTTTGACAGGAATCGTGACGAGAACACTTTGCTGTGACTCCTGTGAAAGAAAAAGCATGTTAAATGTGTAAGAATTATTATTTATTAAGGATAACTTTATGCTGAGGTAGGTTTACGGCAGTCTCCGTGGATGGACTTTCATTTCTATGCTAAATTCGCTTTTGGTCGCTTCCGTCGCAGATGAACTTGAGAAAGAAATAAACGTGGTAGCTAGCTATTTCTCGTCTATTTAAGAATATGGACATTAATGTTTGTTTGATAAATAATATTACCTTTGTTTTTTAGTATAGCAGTTCCTGTGGTACATTCTCAAGTAATTGAACCATCTACTTTGGATTCTGTCTCCAGTCTCCATTGCCCCGTTTACATAAGTAGTATGGTGGAACCAGCTGAAAACGTTAGAGGACTTTCAGGCCACATGCAACGCGTAGAAATGTCTTAACTCTTTGAGTACGCGAGTACGCTTTAGCGGACTCGATTTTGTCTGACTATATCCCTAAAAGATGCAAAAGAGGGTAGCCACATGATTTTGTGTTTACGGCTTTTCAGTCTTCCGGGAGTATAGTCAAAAGCAATCGTACCTGCCAAAGTGGATTCCTTTTTATTGTTTGAATTATTTAAAGAATAACACAAAGAATGCTCTGGGAAGATTTCATATGGCCACAAAATAATAATAATAATAATCGTGGTTATTATTTCTTAAATAAAATAATTTTTGTCTTAATTCTAATCATAGCAAATCATTATTGTGTGATACTGATTCTTGCAACTGAAAACTGAGTGACCGAAGTACATCATTCATAGAATTTGTATTTAATGACATAAAACTGAACTGAATGGATAAAGAAAGCGAGATAGCTTTGACTAACGATGTAATCTAAGGAAAATGCTTCGATTAAACAGATAATGTATCGCACATACAATAATACTCAAAAACTGTGGTTAGATTATTTATCAAATGAACATCAATATTAAGGTCTTAAATAGACAAGAAATCATATTTTGACACGTTTATCGCATTTCTACAAGTGTTCACTCTTGAGGACTGTGAATACTAGAGTATCAATACAACAATGCTTAGGAATGGGCGCACATACATACATACATATATGTATATATATATATATATATATATATATATATATATATATATAGAGAGAGAGAGAGAGAGAGAGAGAGAGAGAGAGAGAGAGAGAGAGAGAGAGAGAGAGAGACTACTCTTATCCATCGTTATATATTCAATCTTGCTGTGAAGTTAGGTTAGCGGGAGAAAAAAAAAGCTAAGGGAAGCTAATCATACACACCTGAATCCTTATTTGCATTTTTGTTGTATTATTGTGAAATTGGAGGAAATTAGTTGGGAGGAGGTCGATACTGCCATACAATTGATCCATGAGAAAGTGACCGTATTAGAATCATCTAGGAATTCTCCTTTAAGCTAAGATTTACCAAGTTAGGATTTTCAATAACTTCTTAATTAAGTATACTTACTTGTTTTTGATCGATAACTTTATAAAGTCTTACCGAGTTCGTGAGAGAATTTTTGCCGAGTCACACAACCTGCACAACAGACTTTTGACTACCTTTCAATGATAATATCATAAGCACAAATAAGACGGAAAGCTGGCAGAATCGTTAGCACGCCGGGCGAAATACTTAGCGGTATTTCGTGCGTCTTTACGTTCTGAGTTCAAATTCCACCGAGGCTGACTTTGCCTTTCATCCTTTCGGGGTCGAGGAAATAAGTACCATTTGAACACTGAAATCTGTGTAATCGACTAGCTCTCTCCCCACAAAGTTCAGGCCTTGTACCTATAGTAGAAAAGAATATTATAAGCACCAGTTCAACAGTGAATTTACAGAGGCGTTAGAATGTTAGATAGAATGATTCGCAATACCTGTTCCTATTCTTTGCGTTCAAATCCCATCGATGTTAACATTGCATTTTATTCATTTGAAATCAGCAGAAAAAGCACCAATCAAATGTGGTAGATTGGCGGAACTGTTAGAATGTTGGTCAAGATGCTTTGAGGGATTTGTTCCCGCCTACCTCGACACTAGTGCCAGGCTTCATCGGCCTAAGAAGGGGGTCTTTCTCTTCGATAAACATCGGTGACTTGGTGAGAGGAGAAGAGACTTGCCTGCATGTCCTACTTACTAGCCTTATTCAAAAATTCCTGTCCAGGCGTGCACATATGCAGGTGCATCATCTACATTGGCCAACAGAGGCCCTACATAAGATAAAAAAGAGCAATAATATACTGACGGGTCTCAAACCACTTATATATTGATTGCCAGGCGACTGCATTATCCATCAGGTTAAAGCAGTTATTGCATAATTGAAGAAAGGACAGACTTATTAAAGCCTCGGATAAGTTATTTGCGGAAGTAAGGCACCTTTTCAGTTGAATTCCAATCATGCCTAAATCAATTTTACCTTTATTACTTCTGGGGACGATAAAATAAAGTACCAGTCAAATACAAGGTTGATTTAACGGCTGAATACTCTGCAACAATGTGTGGCCTTGCTCCTCCGTGAGAAATCAATATCTGTGTCATCTTAAACCACGGGACAAAATATCTGGCAATAACGATGACATAGCCGCGGTTAGAAACGCCAATTGACACTTTCATTTCATCGGCTACTACCATACCCTAGATAAACTCACACGGGGTAGATTAGAATTTCTCAAAAGTAACATTAAGAGCATCAGCAACTACAATATTACATTACACTTTGAAAATTTATTCCAAATGTTTGATAGAACAGCTAACATCTATCATATTTGTAAAAAGGACAAAGACACGTTTATCACTTTAAGATGTGATAGTAA
>NC_142936.1:43995523-44045523 GCF_046866305.1 Octopus bimaculoides
AACGAATATACATATATTACAGTTCTATATTTAAGAGATGAGGAATTATTTACATTATTTACATTATCTACATTTGACGGATATTCGTCCTCATCTTGTTTGTTGTTAACACAACGTTTCGGCTGATATACCCTCCAGCCTTCGTCAGGTGTCTTGGGGAAATTTCGAACCTGGGTTCTCATTCCTATCGATGTTACTATTATTATTATTAATCAGGTCGCTGCCGTGAATCGAACTCGGAACCTTGGGGTTAGTAGCCCGCGCTCTTAACCACTACGCCATATGCCCGTGGGCAATTATGGGGTGAATTTTAAGGCTTATAAATCTATTATTTTTCTATCCTTCCTCAATACCGGTTCCCATATGCTATTCATATCTGCACTCGGTCTGCTTAGGAGGTTGTTGTGTCCTAGCATATGTGCTGCTTCTTTTAGTTTTCGTATTTTCCAGTGTTGTTCCCTGTCTATTATTTTAACTTCATCCCACAGGGGGAGGTGGTTTCCATTTTTCCATACATGATCAGCTATACCCGATTTATCGATATCTCCTCGTGTCACAGCTTTGCGATGTTCTTCTACCCTTATTTTGAGGGGGCGACATGTTTCGCCTTTGTATAACCTACCACAGCTGCATGGGATGGAGTACACGCAGTTTTTGGTCATATTCTCTTCTGTTGGTGGTTTTACCCGAAGGAGATATTTGCGAAGTGTTGTATTGCTCTTGAATACTGCCCTGATGTCATATGGGCCGCATATCTTTTGTATCTTTTCGGAGAGGCCTTTCACATAGGGTAGACAGACTGTAGACAGTTTATTGGTTTCATCCTCTCTTTTCTTCATAATTGGAGTAGATAATATGTTCTTGGGGTAGTTGTTTCTTAATAGATTGTTACTGAGCTTGATCATTTCCTCGTGGTGGGTATCACGATCGCTACTTATATTCTTTGCTCGGTGTTTTAGGCACTGAGCAATTCCTCTCTTTACACTGTATGGATGGTGGGAATTGAAGTTAAGGTATCGTCCAGTGAAGGTTGGCTTGCGATATACGGATGTCCTGAATCCATACTCGGTGCGTGTTATTAATACGTCCAGGAATGCCAGCTGATTGTTCTGTTCCTTTTCCATGGTGAACTGTATGGATGGATTTATTGAGTTCACATGATCTAGCAGCATTTGGACATCTTGCTGGTGGGGCCAGAGAATAAAGGTGTCATCAACGTATCGCAGCCATAGGGTTGGTTTTAGTGGTGTTGATCCTAAAGCCAAATTCACCCCATAATTGCCCACGGGCATATGGCGTAGTGGTTAAGAGCGCGGGCTACTAACCCCAAGGTTCCGAGTTCGATTCACGGCAGCGACCTGATTAATAATAATAATAATAATATAATAATAATAATAATAGTAACATCGATAGGAATGAGAACCCAGGTTCGAAATTTCCCCAAGACACCTGACGAAGGCTGGAGGGTATATCAGCCGAAACGTTGTGTTAACAACAAACAAGATGAGGACGAATATCCGTCAAATGTAGATAATGTAAATAATGTATACATATATTAGTTTCAAATTTTGGCACAAGGCCAAAAATTTCGAAGGAATGGGTAAGTCGATTACATCGACTCCCAAATCTCACCTGGTACTTATTTTATCGACCCCGAAAATGGCTAAGTCAACCTCGGTGGTATTTGAACTCAGAACGTAAAGACGGACCAAATGTCGCTAGGCATTTTTGCCTGGCGTGCTAACGGTTCTACCAGCTCGCTGTGTGTGCATCATATATATATATGCATGCATTTACAAGCACACACACACACACACACACAGGTACATACATACATATATACATACATACACATATATATATACACACATATGTGTGTGTGTGTGTGTGTGTGTGTGTGTGTGTGTGTGTGTGTGTGTGTGTGTGTGTGTGTTAAATAAAATGAGACAACAAAGCCAAGGCTGTGTGGAATTTTCAGGACATTTATAAAGAGAAAGTTAGTCTTACTGCTGTTTCTGGGATATTAGGGATATCCCTTCGTCAGAGACGATGTGAGATGGTTCAATAGAGGGAAATATTAGAGTTCAATATGAAGTGTTGTTTTGGAAAAGGAAGCAAATGAGGAGTGTTTAGGGAAATAGAAGAATGAATGTAGAGGTAAAAATAAAAATGTGTAAAGATGGTATAGTTGCAATTCCATTATCCAAGGAAAGTAGCGTGTAGAAGTGGTAGAAATGCTTCCTGTCTGTGGTATATAGATTCCAATAGGAGTTCATATTTTGTCATTACAAATGGAAAGTGTGGAGATGTAGATTCCATGTGCTGTTTATTCAAAGGGGGTCTTGTGGTGTGAATGAAAATTTGAGAATATAGTGGTAATAGTAAATGGATAGAGAGGGGAGAAGAGATGTGTATGTTAAAATGGAGAGAGAGGTCAAAAGAAAAGATGAGAAATGAAGAAAGAAAGAAAAAGGAAGAGAAAATGAAGACAAGAGAAAATGAAAAAATGTAAGAAAGTGAAAAAGGGAGTGTTAGTTGTTGGTCAAGATATAAGGAGGATGGGAGAGGAGTAGGGGAGAGGTAGGAAAAGATAAGAATGTAAGTAATGAATATTGTGAGGTGTGTGAGGTGGGGTGATATGTTAGAATGGCATTAAGGGATGGGTACAGAAAAAGGTATAGGAGGGGTGGCTTCTAAAGTGAAGGGAAGAATACTAAGAATGGTGAAGTTTCAATAGACTAATGTGTTTATTCTACTGGATAATGTGAGAGTGTGGGTAGAGGAATCAAAGAAAAAGAAAGAAGTGCATATCAATATACTCACACGTGTACATAAATGTGTGTGTATGCATTATTATATAGGACTGAATACTTGTGTATTTAAACCCGTACGTATGCATGCATATATATACACATACACACACACATATACAGACATACGCATGCATGCATACACATACACGCGCGCACGTATACACGCATACGTACACACACATGCACACACGCACGCACACACACACACACACATATATATATTTATGCATACGTACATACATACGAGACATATGCATACGCCTATCCATATCCATTGTGATATGATTTGAGATATATATTGCTTGAGCCTAGTATTAGGGATGTATTCTATTAGTTGGAAGAAGCCGCTGGCAGCGAGCGCTTGGTTATAATATGGAGCGTGGTTATCGAATATTTTCTCAGTGGATGAGAGGTCAGATATAGGAATTGAGATACCCTAAACTATGTTATCAAAGGTGAATTTGTGGTGATTAGAATTAATGTTTAAGCACTTAAGATGTTGATTAAGTTTGTGATATGGGTAGTATTGGGGGGTTTCTAAGTTTAAAGGTACGTCTAGAAAATTAGTGGTTTTGTAGGCGAGAGAAAAATTTGTGTAGAACTTTCCTAGTTCGTTCTAAGGATAATTTATTTAAGCTCTTGGCGACTAGCAAGGCGTCACCTCTGCAGAGGGCTCTTTTGATGTTAGGGAAATATACTTGGAGCTGGTGGAGTATGTATAGTCCGACGAGGTCGGTGACTTGGGCGGAGTCAGATAATCCCATAATAATGTCAAATAATTTGTTATGGTTATTGTTATAGTTATAGTGGTTATAGTTATAGTTATATAGTTATAGTTGTATCATCTCTGATGAAAGGATATCCCTAATATCTGAGAAACAACCGTGAGATTAACTTTCTCTTTATAAATGTCCTGAAAATTCCACACAGCGTTGGCTTTGTTGTCTTATTTTATTTAACATATACATGCTCATATAAAACTCGCATTAGACTCCTCACTCGTATCATTATCGAACCGAAAGTTTAACTACGGTCCTTCCATTGCACTTACACGGTGTCACCTGCCACCTTGGGTCTTCTGGATACCAATACCTCACACACACACACACACACACACATACATATATATACACGAGGGGTAGGGAAAATTTCCTGGCTTTGAGTAAAAGGAAATGCAGGAGAATCAGTTAATTATGATTATTTTCAACATATTCCTCTTTCAGATTTACACACTTATCGCAGCAGTCCTTCAGTTTTTCTAAGCTCTGTGAAAGAACTCGGAAGGTTGAGCTTCCAGCCAGGCCTTTTGCGACACCTTTAAAACCAGAAACTTTTCAGCACCCCCTCGTATATTAAATTTATCGTTCAAATCTCATTGTTCTAAGATAGCAAAATAAACAAAAACAAAGCAAAAAGAAACTACAATTTCATTACAGTATTCATAACATCCTTGCATTTTGAAAGAGTTAATGAAATTGTAATTAATTAGGTGTAATTAAGACATTCCTGTTATACATGCGAATGATTTGAGAGGGTTCAACTATTTTTTTGATTGATTGAGAAAATACAGATCAACCTTGTCTTAGCAATTGTCAACAATATCTTCATTTGCATACTAATATCCATAGCTTTATTTGCTTCTAGATTCACTGTTCCTAATAAGAATTATTTCACATTTTCCAAGTTTCTAAATACTTTTGACGCTAACAATGCGTGTGTGTGTGTGTGTGTGTGTGTGTGTGTGTGTGTGTGTGTGTGCGCGCGTATGTGTGTGTGTGTGTGTGTGCGTGTGTGCGTGCGTGCGTATGTATATGTAGACATGCATACATTCATACACATATATAAGCATACAAACATATACAAACGTACATACTTTACGTGCATACATGCAGGTATATATACCTACTATAACTTTAGATTTCTGCCAATGATTATTGGAGCACTTGGTTACGTGACTAACTGCCTTAATATCAATGTTGAAAACCCGGGATTCACAAAGCCAGAAAGAAAACGCCGAATCAAGAGATTACAGCTATAAGCTGTCTAAGGTACTGTCAAGACATGTCAGATATTTATGGAATTCAGCATGCAATGCTATTCATTCCTCCTCTCACGTATACATGTGCACGTACTGATATATAGATATATAGATATATATGTGTACATCAATACATATATGTGAAAACACGCACACACAAACATACATATATATACATATATATACATATGTGTGTGTGTGTGTGTGTGTGTGTGTGTGTGTGTATGTGTGTGTGTGTGTGTGTGTACGTGTGTGTGTGTTTGCATGAATATATCCCTACATTCATATATACATACAAGCTTACTCTGTTGCCATCTGAATTGTTAGAAACCGGCTCTTTTTTCTATTGGTGAGAATTTCTAAAAATTTAACCCAGAACAAATGTATACATTCGTGCGCACATACATATAAATATACCTACATACATATACACACACATGCATGCATACATACATACATACATACATACATACATACATACATACATGCATACATACATACATACGTTATTGCTGAGAAACATGAATTAAATCGCAACGTTTCCCACTGATGTAGGGATGTAACTTGGTCAAAAGAAATGTTCGTATTTAACAACTAAACATGGACATCTATTCTTCAAACCCGAAACCTTTCTATCAATGACTTTTCTACCTTGTCTCTTCCATATAATGAATCTTACAAATACCTAGGTGTTGCTGAAGATAAACATAGGTGTTGCTGAAGATAAACAAATGAAGACAGAATAACCGAAGAATATTATGCCAGTCTGAAAAAGAAATAGCAATCGGAATTTTCTTCTTACAAAAAGACAATATCGACAATGAATTTGTAGCACTTGCAATGATACCAAGATTGGAGATACTCGTGTGGTCCTGAAGAGAAAACCGCTCCATAGACATTAAAACCAGCAAGATTTCTATATCAACTGCACACTTCCACCGAAACAGTGATAATGACTGGTTATCTCAGTAGAAAGAGGAAGAGATTTAAAATCAGTGCAGATAATCTTTACGTGCCGTACGACATCGCTCAGACAGTATCTGCTAAACAATAGCAGCAGAAATAAATAAATAAATCAGTCAACTGATCAAAAATGAAGTGAATAGCATTCTGCGAGTTGGCAGCGAATTCATCAAGAAGCTTTCACACCTTGATGTCTTCCCATGTCAACCCAGGAGAGCAAGACTGGTATACCTCAACAAAGATTTGGAAAAGAAACACTGCATACTACTAAAAAGTTATGCGTGTGTGTTTCCCATAAACTTGAGTAGGAGAGGTTAATTTTTACAGGACATATAGCTTTCCTTAAACTTCTGACAATTACGTCACTGTATTACATCGATGCATTACGTCACGGCATTATATCACGGCAGATTTCGAACGTTAAGCATTTGCATATCAAGAACAGGAGATAGCTACAAAATATCTAATGAACAAATATCACAATGAAGTCCTTACACTCGCAAGTTGCGACCGTAGATGATAATTATAACACTCTTCCGTATGGGATGTAACATATGTAATCAAGTGCCGCTCAGAAGCTTATTGAGGTATTATCTCCCATTACCATGACTACAAATTCACATTTATCCTAATAATTGGGTTCAAATTTTGGCACAAAGCCAGCAATATCGGGGAAGGGAATAAGTCGATGACATCGACTCCAGTACTCTACTGGCGCTTATTTGATCAACTCCGAAAATATGAAAGGTAAGTCAACCTCGGCGCAATAGGAACTCAGAACATAAAGACTGACCTAACGCTGCTAAGCACTTTGTCTGTCATGCTAACGATTCAGCCAGCTTGTCGCTTTATTTATCCTAATAATTATTGGTAAACTTGATTATGTTAGTAAATTTCTTAGTAACAATCTGGAAAAGTTAGGGGTTAATTTGGTCAACGAATATTGGTGTCTCTTAGGCGTTTTCAAGCAAAATCCCATATGATTTTTGTTTAAAACTGATGGAGCCTTAAGTATGTATAGTAATGTTAGAAAATGTAAGTGACAATCTGAAAAATCTAGAAATCAGTTTAATCAAGAAACAATCTGGGAAATTCAAGAGTCAGTTGGAAGATGTCTTGGAGATTACTGCATCTCTGAAGTTTCTTCAAGCAAAAGACTATAATTGAGAATCGCGCAGCCTTAAGGGAAAATGGTGGTTACAAACTCCAACGACCACGGTATTCTTGTCAGGATCAAGGATCACAAGAACTATTAATTTTGAAAGACATTTTGTCAAATGCAGTTGACAGAAAGAAAATGTCCCTTAAACAAATAAACGAAAGGATAATTTCTTGTCATTCAAGCAAATACATTGAATCTAAGAAATTGCAGCAATGTTCGTCTTGAGTTATGCAAATATTATTTTCTCACAACACATCCACCAATGAAAAGTAAAAAGAACAGAAAGCAAATGCCAAATTCATAAGAGAAAAAATGAGAGTATCTTTCGATAAATCTGGCGAAATCTTTGGTTTATAAAATCAATCAACATAACTAAAATTGTTCTTCGATTAGAAAATGGAATTTGCAAATGAGTGAACATGTTTATATCACAAGGTAATAGTTATGTTTACATAGCATAATGGTGGGATAAAAATAATGTCGTATACACAAAATGACACACACACACGCACACACACACATACAGACTCTACGTTTTAGGGAAAACGTAAACAGAAGAAAAATAAGCGTCACACATTCGCCGCTTTTTATATCTAGATAAACGGTTCATTACTCACCCAAGCATGATGAACCCTAACTCGGAATAGGGTTGCCTGATGCTAGCAGTTTGATAAAACACCATATAAAATGCCATCAGCTTATATATTGTAGTCTATAGTTTCCAACCAGTATCATTCTAAACAATAAAACCATTATTTCTATTCTGCTTAATACAATCATAATTTTCGCTGCTAAAAGCAAAATTTCACCTGCGGTTTTGCTTTAAAGTTGTAGTTTATTTATTTTTCAGTTTCCTTTTCTTTTACGTTGACGTAAAGAAAAATTACACACACACACGTGAATATATATACATATGTATATATATATATATATATATATATATATATATATATATATATATATATATATATATATATATATATATATATATATATATGCACGTGTGTGTAAATTCAGCAGAGATCGACTTTGCCCTTCATCCTTTCGAAATCGATAAATTAAATATCAGTAAAATCCTGGGGTCGATATGAATGACTAGTCCCCTCCCCACCAAAATTTCAGGCCTTGTGCCTATAGTAGAAAGGATTATTAGTGTTGTTGTTGTTGTTGCTTTTGTTGTTGTTGTTAAAGGTGGTGAGCTGGCAGAATCGTTAACACGCTGGGCGAAATGCTTAGCGGTATTTCGTCACGTTCTGAGTTCAAATTCCGCCGAGGTCGATTTTGCCTTTCATCCTTTCGGGAGTCGATAAATTAAGTACTAATGAAATACAGGGGTCGATGTGATCGACTTATCCCTTCCCCCAAAATGGCTGCCCTTATGGCAAAATTTGAAACCATTATTATTATTATTATTATCATCATCATCATCATCATCATCATCATCATTATCATTATCATTATTATTATTATTTTATGTTTGACTTTTGTTTTGCATTTGTACAAGATGGATCCAAGTCTCACCCAGAGACCTCAAGAGACAACAAGTTAGAAGTTCATGTAGGTGTTATGCCTAGGGTACCATATATTTGGATTTGTACAGTTTTGTTCAAGTGAATGTTTAAGAAACTATAAGAAAATTATGTGTTTGCTTTAAAATTTGAGATCACATAGACAGTATTTTACGTAGGATATGGGCAATTCCCATGAGCACTATCTTTTGAACTTCAGCCATTTTGGGGTTTCCTGGAATCTGATCTAGGTAGTAATCAGCCCGTTTCGCTGTCATTATTATTACTATCATTATTATTATTATTATTATTATTATTATTATTATTATTATTATTATTATCATCTCGGGTTTTGATGGAAATCCTGGAGTCTTCCATGCGTAGTGAGCTTGCTACCTGCTGCCTACAGTACCATGCTATCTGTTCTTTTCAGCTATCTAATACTTTCCTGATTATTCTAGCCGTGCCAAAGAGGCAAACCTTTTGCAACAGTTCTACTGGGCACTTTATTCCGATTTCCTTTATATTCCCCTTGATGACTTCTGATACTGTCCCCAAGGATACAACAATAACTGGCTCATTCTTCACCTTCATTTTTATTATTATTATTATTATTATTATTATTATTATTATTATTATTATTATTATTATTATTGTTATCATCATCATCATCATCATCATCATCATCATCATCATCATCATCATTATTACTGAGCTGACAGAATCGTTTGTTATGTCTCAGCGCTACTCCTATCTAGCACCTTCGGATGGTCTCTACTCAACCGCTACACAACTGCTACTCGACTGCTACTCAACCACGGCCAGACTACCTCTATTTATATGTCTTGGGAGATCCTACTTCTTCACCTGGGGGTGTCGACACAACATCGTTAGCACACCAGGCAAAATGACTGGCGACATTTCGTTCATCTTCATGTTCTGCCCAGGTCAATTTTGCCTTTCGACCTTTCGGGATCGATAAAATAAGTACCAGCTGAGTACTGTGGTCGATGTAATCGACTTACCCCTTTCCCCGAAGTTACTGGCCTTGTGCCTATATTAGAAACAAAGGGTTATTATCATTACCTTTATCATTCTGCCGAGGTCGACTTTGCCTTTCATTCTTTCGACGTCGATAAACTAAGTACCAGTGAAACACTGGGGTCGATAAAATTGACTTACCCCCTCCCCAAAATTTCAGGCCTTGTGCTTTTAGTAGAATTATTATTACCATTACTACGGCAACGAGCTGGCAGAATCGTCAGCACGCCGGTCAAAATACTTAGCAGGCTGTTCCGTTGATCCGATCAACTGGAACACTCGTCGTCGTATCCGACAGAGTGCCAATAACAACAACAACAACAACAATAATAATAATCCTTTCCTTTATAGGCACAAGGCCTGAAATTTTGGTGGGGATGGGACTAATCATTTACATCGACCCCAGGATTTTACTGATACTTAATGGCCCAGTGGTTAGGGCAGCGGACTCGCGGTCTTAGGATCGCGGTTTCGATTCCCAGTCCGGGCGTTATGAGTGCTTATTGAGTGAAAACACTTAAAGTTCCATGAGGCTCCGGCAGCGGTTGGTGGTAAACCCTGCTGTACTCTTTCACCGCAACTTTCTCTTACTCTTTCTTACTGTTTCTGTTGTACTTGTATTTCAAAGGGCCAACCATGACACATTGTGTCACGCTGAATCTCCTCGAGAAATACATTAAGAGTACACGTGTCTGTGGAGTGCTCAGCCACTTGCACGTTAATTTCACGAGCAGGCTGTTCCGTTCATCGGATCAACTGGAACACTTGTCGTCGTAACCGACGGAGTGCCAACAACAATTGGCGCACAGATATATCCTGTAAGCTTGTAATTTATCCATACAGTGTACAAAAAATGTAGTGGTTTTTTTTGCGGGCGGGGAAGAGTTGTTTGTTTGTGTTTTGTTTGTTTGTTTGCTTATTTTGCTTTTGTCTTCATTCTTTTCTTTTTTTCGGACAGTGTTGCCCACATATATAAGAAAATGTCTACGAATATTCCAAGTCATGTTCTACAAGAACGAAAAACTGAAAATGAATAAAAAACGAATTTCACAAATAGAAAGCGAAGGAAGTGAAGGTGCAAAAATGTATAACACCACAAAGGCACTTTTCTTTTACCTGTTTAAGTCATGGGACTGCGACCATGCTGGTGCACTACCTTGAAAGGTTTTAGTCGAACAGATGGATCCTAGTTACTTAATTTTTTTTTAAGTCTAGCGGTTATTCAATCAACTCCTTTTTGTTGAACCGCTAATTTATGGAAACGTAAACAAACTAACACCGGTTGTTCAGTGGTAGTGGTGGTGGTGGTGAGAGACAAACATTCACACACATACATATATGTGTGTCTGTGCGTGTGTGTGTGTATATATATATATATATATATATATATATATATATAATGGATTTAGAAGAAGGAACATGAAAGAAGCTCATCATATGTATGCATATATATATATATATATATATATATATATATATATATATACGATGAGCTTCTTTCATGTTCCTTCTTCTAAATCCATTCGCAAAACGATGGTCTTGGACTATAGTAGAAAACACTTGGCCAAGTGGCCACGCAGTGGGACTGAACCATGTGGTTGGGAAGCAAGCTTGTTACCACACAACTACGCCTACACTTAAACCAAAAGAAAAAATTTTGATCACAGGAATGAACACTTAATAGAAACAGAAACTATTTCGAACGAACAGTTTAGCTAATACTTCAAAGGACAGCGATAAAAATAACAGCTGCTGACAAAAATATTTTGGGAAAATGCCATAAATATAGCGGCAGCGTTAAAGGAGCCAATTTTGTCTGTTTCGTTACAGTTTTATGTTTTAGATTTAATAAAATTTCCAGAAAGAATACATAACTGATTGGGAGTAGCGTTTAAAACCAGAGTATCTCCCTTACCTAAGGTCTAATCCAAACGAAAGCAAATATGAAACCATGGTAACTATATTTTAAGACGGATGCCAAATAGCAACTGGAAGAAGGACTCCACGAAATATCAGATGAAATTATCTTGATTGAGGAGAGTGAGATTTATGAGACCATCTGCTATATTTTTAAGACCAGGTACTCATCCAAAGCACAAGCTGAAATAGTCAGACATGTCCCATCCATATACATATGTATTCGGAGCAGAGAAATAGAAAGGTGATGTCCAGCATAGTGGTAACGATGTTCGTACCTGGCTGATTATTACCTTTGTATCTCAGTATGAGCAGACCGTCAGCACTGTGGTTACAAGAGGTAACAAGTGACTAGAAAGAGCCACGATGAACCTGCAGGCCTTAATGACCTTCAAAAGCTACGAAGTTATATTGGATTTGTATCTTGTTGACAGCGCAGAGACAAAAAGTATCAGACTGATGGTGCAGTGCAAAAGGTTTGGTTGTTATACATGTAACAAAACTCACGAAGAGGCCTTTTGCCCTGAAGAACTAGGAAAGCTGGGAAAACGTAGGAAAGAAGAAAGCGGCGGATGGTTGACACAGCAACAACATTAATGGGTCTCCAGATTTTCTATCAGGTACATCTTCGGAAATTATAGAGGCTGTCATCTCACGCTCTGTCCTTGAAATAATGGAGCAATTCCTTTCATTCGTTGCATGACTACAGCAACCAGCAGCACCACTCTTGTAACGAAGGAGAAATGATGGTGGCTGAGGGAAGTTTTTCAAACCAGAGGGAAAGAAAGCAAACGAGTAAAAGGGAATAATGTGTGAATAAAAGAGTGAACAGCAACGAAAAACAACTGAAACCGGTGAGGAAGAACATCCTCCTCGAAACAGCAGTGATGATCCTCCTTGGAACAATAACGGAATCAATGACGAGCAGGAGGGTAAATGGGAATTCATTGTCATTAGAAGATTAGCTCAAGATAAACACAGTAATATACCTGTGCCGCAAGGGATATTTCATGGATGTATTAATTACAGAAACGCGGCTGAAGTAAGAATATAGAAGACCCTCATAGAATGTTAAAAATAATAGAAAACTATTACAGTGAACTGGAACAGATATCACCTGAATACATAGGCTATTATCAACTCCCTCCTCTTCAAGAAAAGTCAACGGACATCTAGTAGAGTTTTGGGCTGCTCTAATCCGACCAAGTCAATTGTTTCTCACCTTTGTGTCGGCAAGAGGCATAGATATTTTTCATGCATTTTCTTGTTTTAATTGTTTTATTATTTTATATTTATTTTTGTGTAATCACATGTCCTCACTTCAATTGTATAACTTTTTTCATTCCTCCGCTTGTCTTTATAAACCTTGTTTGTTCCACCCATATGTATTTGTAAGTCACCTGATCAAACATTGGTTTATATCTAATTGCATTTCTTCGAGTCTTTTATGGCTAATAAAAGAAATATTATTATTAATAAAACTTGCTAGCCTTGTACCAAAATTTGAAACCACTATATTTTTTAATCTGTGTGTTTGATGCGATGCAATCACTTGCCGAGACACACCCAGCACCCTAGGGCAAGTAAAGGTTAAGAGATGTTGAACTATAACTGAAAGCTTGGGGAAGAGTAGTGGGAAGGGCAGTACAGAAATACATTCATATTATACAACACAAATATTTACATTGATAGGGTTTTTCTAAGGATGTGTGCAGAAGTTGTCACCACAATCATTTTAATTTATTTGAGATATGATGCTCCTGGGATGTTGTCTAGATGTTTCTGATTTGCTTTTTTATTGATGTTGTCGTTGTTCCTTTAGCATAGCTTCAGGTCTTGAGTGATACATATTCGGTATTCTTCATCAAGTTATATGACCTCAGGTAGAGAATACCTTTCATAGATTGTTGGCAGTTCCAAGCAGTACCGATTTTTTGCAAGGCTATAATTTTAGATGGAAAATTTAGATGTTTGATATCTATTGCGAACTTGAGAAGAATGGAGCCGAGAGCTCCAATTATTATTGGTTACAAATTTAGTTGGAGTACTCCACATTTTTGAAACATCCAATTGGAGCACCGAATAATAATTATTTTCTTTTTGTCCTCTTTGCTAGTTGTATAGTGATCGCCAAGGACGACGTCTAGAATGTAACTCTTCTGAATCACTTCCTCTACCTCAACAATGTCTGGTCGATGGTGTTCTATCATTTTATTTGTATTTCAAAATTCTGCAAGATTTCTGAACGTTAATTACTTAATACGCTGTCAGTTACATATCGTTACCGTTCCTGAGTTACAAAGATCAGTGCAGATGTAAATACACTTTATCATCGTGTTTCACATACTTTCTGTGCGAGTATTTTACAGGAAAATCTGCAATGAGTCACAGCGTTCATTTTGTCACCACGTAACCTACGTTAATTAGAGTTTGTGTGGTTGTATATATGGTTTTTCTAAAGAGTTTGTGTTAAGGGATTTAGTTCTCTAAGTTCTATCTCTCTCTTTCTATCTCCTTCTCTTTCTTTCTCTCTCTATATATACATATATATATACATATATATATATATATATATATATATATATATATATATATATATATATATATATATATATATATATATATATATATATATATATATATACAAATACATATATATACATATATATAATATATATTATATATATATATAATATAATAAAAATATAATATATATGTGTGTGTGTGTATGTGTATGTATGTGTGTGTGCATATGTATGTATGTATTTATCGTTCAGTAAATCCCACGACTGTTCAGTTTTTGGTAGTGGTGGTGGTGGGCTGTATTTTTTTCATACTTTTCGTGTTTGTTTTATTTTTCTGCCACATGTTTTTCCTTGTCCCCCTTCTTGTTCTCAGTACTTTAACCAGGCTGCTGTCTTCTGCAATATATTGCAAGAACAGTTCTTTGCTATTTGCCAAATACCGATCTAATCATCTACATTCGTTGAAAACACATGCTTCGACGCTGATCACTCCACGGTCTCCATTTTTCCATTGTATGTTCAAGTAAGCCACTCATACACGTAGATGCAAAGCATCGTACCCTATCATCAACATCCGACTATCTCTATCAATGTTTCATAGAAAATCACCCAATCTTCCTGCAGCTAGAGCAAGTGAAACACTTCGCAGTTCCACCAAAACCAAAGATACTTAAAGGTGAATTCGAAAGATCGATGTTGTACTCGAGAGAAGGCAAAGATCACTCAAAGTAGAATGTGAACGTGGTCAAGGGATATCATGATCACCACACTAAACTGCAATTTATCACTGTTGTGCGGGTATGCTTGTTATTATGACACTTTAACCTGTTCTTATATGTTGTATTAAATGTGCCCCGATCCACTTATTACATTACTTCATATTAAACCTTCTGCAGAACACGGTTTGTATTACATGCTTTGGCTCATGTGGCCAATGAATAATAATAATAATAATAATAATTATTATTATTATTATTATTATTATTATTATTATTATTATTATTATTATTATTATTATTATTATTATTATTATTTTCATATACACTCAACAGATTAGACCACTGGAAAAGAAAAAATCCTAACATCGATCTACAACAAGTACCCTCCTAAGTATCATAGCTGTTATTAATTACACGGTTTTCTGAAGCTGTACTAAACTGGGGTTTATACCTGTTTCTTCTATCCATCTGTTTAGATCTTTAGGGATAGTTCCCAATGCACCTATAACTACTGGGATACATTTTACCCACACTTTTCATAGTCTCTGTAATTCAATAGTTAGGTCCTGGTACTTTTCTATTTCTTAACTTCTCATATTAATGTTTTCATCATTTGGGACTGTAAGGTCAATTATCTGGTACTTTCTATTCTCTTTATCTACTACTACCAAATCAGGCCTTCTAGCTTATATTATTCTGTCAGTCTGAATGTTAAAGTCTCACAACATCATGTATTTATTACTTTCTAGTACTTTGCTAGGTTCATGTTAATCATGTTATCAATAAGTTCAAATCCTAGCTTTCTACATAGCTCCCAGTCAATTACTCTCCCTAGATTGCCATGTCTTTTCTTGTATTCTTTGTGCCAGCATGCTACAATCACTTACTATGTAAGTAATGCTTTCCTCTTTTGATTTAAATAAGCTACATTGGGAATCTACTTGGTTTTTGTCTACCTTGGCTTTTATCCAACTAGTCCTTAATGCTTGATCCTGTGCAGCTACTAACAAACATTCTGTCTCCCTCTTCAGCTTTCATTTCTGCAATCATAACCATGTCTCACTACTACTATTTGCTGCAACTATCTTTGAGAATCTACCATACAGCGCATTCTCCTGCCAATCAGATAACTTCTGTTCTTTTTTCTGGTTTTTAACTTCGTTTAGGTTTTTGGTTTTCCCATGTCTTGCTGTAACTCTTTTTACTAAACTTTCTTCGTTATTACCTACATAGGAGTCTACTTCTACAGCAACTAACTCTACGCAGTCTTCTAATAATAATGATGATGATGATGATGATGATGATGATGATAATTATTATTATTATTATTATTATTATTATTATTATTTTATGTTTGACTTTTGTTTTGCATTTGTACAAGTTGGATCCAAGTCTCACCCAGAGACCTCAAGAGACAACAAGTTAGAAGTTCGTGTAGGTGTTATGCCTAGGGTATCATATATTTGGATTTGTACAGTTTTGTTCAAGTTAATGTTTAAGAAACCATAAGAAAATTATGTGTTCAAAGTGTTTCTGTCTCCAGTTTAAGTAGGTTTGTACAGTATTAGATTTATCTGTAGGGAAATATATGGTATGGTAGAAGGCTGTAAGAACTTCTTTATTATCTTCCCTAGACCATTTTTCATTCTTTTTCTTTTGGTTATTTGATGACGAGCATGGATGGCCATCTGTTGGAATATTCCGGTTGTGGGGTACTTCCAGCTCCTGTGTGTCGGGAAGATTTGAACCAGTAGCAGATTTCTCGTCTCGGATCTGGTTCATTATCTGAGTAAGTGGTCCTTTATAATCCGGTCTATGACCATTTCGGTTTATATTTTGTTTTATTAACAGTGAGGCATAACAAGCTTCGACGTTGACGCTAGGGGACGGATCTGTCTGTTTAGGGTACATTTTTTGAGACAACACCGTCTCCGAGCTCTCGTGACGTAGCTTCTTAAGGCTAGCAGATCTGTTTCGAGTAAGTGGCCCTTTGTGATTCGGTCGATGACCAAACTGGTTTGTGATCTGCCTTGTTATCATTGAGGCATGACGAGCTTTGGCGTTGACATTAGGGGACGGATTTGTCTGTTTAGGGTCAGTTTTTTTAGACAACACCGTCACCGAGTTCTCAGCATGTAAACATTGCTCGTAGCGTAGTTTTTTAAGGCTAGCAGATCGGTATTCATCTGTATTTTTTTTGTTGATAGATTTTATTATTATTATTATTATTATTATTATTATTATTATTATTATTATTATTATTATTATTATTATTATTATTATTATCATTCAGTAGTCTTATTTTTATCATGTGCTTTCACTGCACTACCGAGCACAGCTCTATGTGCCTTGGGTATGTGCTGTGGTTTGTTGTGATGCTCTTATTTTTACTGTATTGAAAGTGTTTTACGTAGGATGTGTGCAGTACCTAGTAGTGCTATTTTCTGTATGATATATCTACTTGTTAGTCCTATTTTTTCTTTGTTATGTATTTGTCTGAATAATTTTTTATCATGCCTAATGCACCTACTGCGATAGGAATTGTTTGTTTTTAGACTCCACATTCTAGTTACCTCTATTTCCAGGTCTTTGTATTTTGAAAGTTTATTATTATTATTATTATCAACATCATCATCATCATCGTCATCGTCGTCGTCGTCGTCGTCGTCGTCATCATCATCATTATCATCATCATCATCATCATCATCATTATTATTAATAATATCATTATTATTAATAATATCATTATTATTATTATTATCATCATCATTATCATCATCATCATCATCATCATCATTATTATTATTATTATTATTTGATGTAAACTCACAGCTTATTCTGCTGGGTATGATGGAAAGCGTCAGCTGTCCACAGCCAGCAGGCTTAAGTGACACTTGTTTACTAGTCATGCTTCAAGAACCCTGCGAAGAATTCTTGCAGTTCCAAACAATACTGGTTTTTGTAGGTAGTCTACCTTTACACTTGCACCAATCTTTTTCAGCCATGCTGGTAGTTGAGTGCAGATACTTCCAAATGCGCCAATTACTATTAGTATCACGTCTACTCTCCTCATTGACCACAACCATCGCATTTCTTACCTCAAACCGTCATAGTTCTTTATTTCTTTTTCTTCCTCTTCGATCCTGCTGTCACTGGGGCATGCTATGTCGATTATCATGCATATTCTTTCTTTTTTATTCACCACAATATCCGGTCCCTGATGTCTGGTCAGGTGATCGCACTGAATCATTGCATTTCTCATTCTCAGTAACTCCTTCTGGGGTTTTCTCATACCACGTTTTTGCTCTTTGTAGGCCGTGATTTCCAAAGAGCTCCCAATGGATCATTCTTGCAACAATGTCATGGCATCTTTTGCATTTGCGTTGTGCCAATTTCGGCATTCGCTAAGGATGAGCAATACTGTTTCACCCCTCTCTGCATATTCTTCATCTGTCACTGTAGTTAGTGTTGTCTATTCTGCACTTCACTATTGTTATTATAGTTGTTGTTGTTGTTGTTGTTGTTGTTGTTGTTGTTGTTGTTGTTGTTGTTGTTGTTATGATCATTGTTATTTTTTTCATTATCATCTTTCAATTCTGTTTCCATTTCTTGCCGAGTGTCTTCCTGACGGACGATGGAATTAGAGAAAGGAAGAGAAAGAAAACGAAAGGGGAAGAGAGAGAACAGTACAGGGTAGAGTCGCATCAAAATTATTAAGATAAACTTTTCCCTCTCTCTTTGCTCACACGTGACCATCGTCCATCTTTCTTTTCCTCACGTGGTCATTTTTCTTTTCCTTCAGTCTGTCGCACAGACCAGATGCATTCTTATCTGTCTCCTCTCCTATCTCTTCTCTTGTCAGAATATTCCTCTTGCGTTCGCTACCTTACCACGTCTGGCCTAACTGCCCTCTATGTTTGTTTTCGTTTGGTTTGTTGTATATCTCCACTGTCCTGTTTTTGTTACCAACTTTGAACCTCCACAAATCCCAAATTTTATTTTGGTTCGTAAGAGCAACTGTTTTTCGAAACCTCATACTGTCGTGAATTGCTCGAAATGTGGAGTAGATAAACAGTCGACAAATGATGAAGGGTTGTTCTTTATGTTACTTGTCTTGTTTTCCGTTTGTTTCTCTCGTTGTTCGCATACCCAAGTTTAACTACGTATTTCATGTTGTTTTTGTATTTCGTAATCCATGGTGTCTTCGTATTTCATGTTGTTTACATTTTATGACGTCCTGTACCCATATATGCATATATATATATATATATATATATATATATATATATATATGTAACTATGTACATATATGCATGTATATATGCATGTATATATGCATATATATTATATTATATTATATTATATATATATATATATATATATATATACATATATATATATATATATATATATATATATATATATAATTGAATCATATAGAATCAACAAGGAATACGTTTGGACGGTTATTTTTTAATCGCTACACATGTTTCCATTCAACATAGTTCTTCATATATACAGGAATTTGATTATGGTACGGTTTACCTGTATAATGGGATCTAGTTGTATTTCTTCGGGTGATATTCAATTGCTGTCCCCCTTAGCTACAAAACCTTCGATTTCAGTGCTAACACATCCATTTACCTTGTTTAAATTTAGTAGACGCTGGCAGTTTCATTCCACTTGGTGTTCACGTGCTTCTGCGTGCCTGCTATGAG
The DNA here is from genome assembly GCF_046866305.1 of Octopus bimaculoides. Classification (NCBI taxonomy): domain Eukaryota; kingdom Metazoa; phylum Mollusca; class Cephalopoda; order Octopoda; family Octopodidae; genus Octopus; species Octopus bimaculoides. The sequence continues at coordinate 44,014,928 of NC_142936.1, forward strand.
TGGTAGTGAATGTATTGGCTGTTTGTTTTGTTCCTCATGTTAGGCTGCACATGTGAAATTTTGTATTCCGACCTTCAGTATTCTGTGGTTCAGAGATACACACAGCCTCTCCCATAAATATATATATATATATATATATATATATATATATATATATATATATATATATATATATATATATATATATATATATATATATATACATATTTATTTATTTATCCTGTTCATGCTATATTATTAGCATTAAATTGCATTTGAGAATAAAATTATTTCCTTATCTGTATCTTTCATATTTATATATATATATATATATATGTGTGTGTATGTGTACAAATATATATGTGTGTGTGTGTGTGTGTGTGTGTGTGTGTGTGTGTGTGTGTGTGTGTGTGTGTGTGTGTATACACATACATACACACATACATAGAGAGAGGTGAGAGAGTGACAAAGATGCATATAAACAGATAAAACTCCTTGGGTTTGATATATCTTCATATCTGCTCCCCTGGATATTCCTCTTATAGCCACTTTACTCCGCTGACTTGGTCCGCAGTAAAGATTTCGTGGTGTAAGTTGAAATCTTTTAAGTACTACTGTTTTTCTATTTAGAGATACTCTCAATCTCATTTGTTAACTCTATATATATAGGCGCAGGAGTGGCTGTGTGGTAAGTAGCTTGCTTACCAACCACATGGTTCCGGGTTCAGTACCACTGCGTGGCACCTTAGGCAAGTGTCTTCTACTATAGCCTCGGGCCCACCAGAGCCTTGTGAGTTGATTTGGTAGACGGAAACAGAAAGAAGCCCGTCGTATATATGTATATATATATATATATATATATATATATATATATATATATATATATATGTATGTATGTATGTGTGTTTGTGTGTCTGCGTTCGCCCCCCCCCCACCATCGCTTGACAACCGATGCTGGTGTGTTTACGTCCCCGTAACTTACCGGTTCGGCAAAAGAGACCGATAGAATAAGTACTAGGCTTCCAAAGAATAAGTCCTGGGGTCAATTTGCTCGACTAAAGGTGGTGCTCCAGCATGGCCGCAGTCAAATGACTGAAACAAGTAAAAGAGTAAAAGAGTAAAAGAGTATACATACACACACACACACATATGTGTGTGTGTGTGTGTGTGTGTGTGTGTGTGTGTGTGTGTGTGTGTGTGTGTGTGTGTATGTATGCATGTATAGTGAAGGCGCATGACCTACTGGTTAAGGATGTTGTACTCACAATCATGAAATCGAGGTTTCGATTCTCAGACCAGCTGCGCATTGCGTTCTTGAGTGAAACGCCTCATTTTACGTTGCTCCAGTCCACTCAGCTATAAATGGCTAACCCTGCAACGGATTTTCCATCCGATCAGAGGAAATATTGGGCTGGCTGCCTCGCCAGCGAGGTGACATCATTCGAAAGCAAAAGCGATGCAAAGGGCATTGTAACTTGCGATGCATAACAACATCCTATAATCAGGTCGATCACATGATCACGTGATATATATATATATTCATGACGAGTTTCTATCAAATCCGTTCACAAGTCGTTGGTTAACCCGGGATTATAGTATAAAACTCTTGTCCAAGGTTTCACGCTGTGGGACAAACCGGGCTGAGAGGCAAACTTTTTACCACACAGCCATGCATATTTTAGAGATGGTACCTCGGTATCTGAATTTAGAAGAAAATATCTCATTGTTGTTTATATTCTTTCAAGCTTTCTTTCATCTTCTAATATATGATCAATAGACTAGATTGCTGATTTCATTTAGGATTGGCGAAGAAGAACCAGTTTTACAACAAAAGGGGATACACGAAGAAGAATCAACTGTATGTTATTGTTGGCATTAGCATCTCTTGCAATGAAGTCAAACATAACCGACTTCTGCTGGATTTGAGCTCTGAACGTTGAGAGACAAAAATTAAATGCTGTGAAGTTTGTAGTCTGATGTTCCCTGTTCATGTCAAATCACTATCCTTGATTAATTAAAATAACTAGAATTAGTTTTTATTCGAAATATATTTTTTTAAAAATAAAGAATTTTTGTTTTGGTGAGGTCCCATTTTAACCGAAACTAGTTTCAGCTAGATTTGTAACATGCCTCTCTAATTCCTTTGATTAAAACTTTAAATAAACAATTACAGATTACCTACAAATCGCTTTCATTACATTCTTTTAAGTATCTATTGAATGTATATCACACATACACAAATGAACACACACACACACACACACACATATATATATTGCAGAAGTATATATATATATATATATATATATATATATACACACACACATTTACTTATATACATATATACACCTGTATACATGTACAAATTCTTTTGCTTATATATATATATACATACAGACAAACATATATATATATATATATATATATATATATATATATATATATATATTTGTGTGTGTATATATATATATATATATATATGTATATATATATATATATATATATATATATATATATATATATATATATATATATATATATATATAATAGACGTATACATGCAAACACCCATACGCGCGGTGAGAAGCTTGGTTCGTTTGATGACCCTACGAATCTAAATTGCTCGTAGCCGATAGATGTTTGACTGTAGATATTTGACGGTAGATGTTTGTTTTACTTTTTTTAATTTATATGTCAGGAGGAAAGAACTGCTCGTGACCTTTTACAGGGCCTTCGAGCTCATAGGAGGGAGGAAAATGTCTTCAAAACCCAGAGACCTGGCCTGGATGCTTGCGAAAGACTGGACTCCACTAACGACTCCTAAGGTTCCATGCAGATGATGGCGTTAAACTGGATTTTAAGGATTGTTTGGGATGGTCAGACGTTACTCAACTTACATACCACTTTTTGGCTTCTCTTTGCAGTACTGGGATCATTTCTCCTTCATATCTTAAATTCTCCTCTAACAGAGAAGCCGCCAACGTGAACTGTAGATAATAATTTCATTCACTAGCGAAGGGTGTATATTGCTCCTCTTTGAAGTGGTCTTCATCTGGATTTGAACTGCTTGTATAGCCCTTCCAACAGGCGTTAGCCATAGTGTTGCTGGTCGTAGGGGAACCTACAGTGGAGATGCAAGAGATGCAAATCAGACATGTGTACTAAATGTCAGATCTATTACAGTTTAGCTTGGATTCAATATTGTAGGCATTGGTTCGAGTGTGAAAAGAACGTTCTGAAGAGATATCAAAGGTCTCAGGGTTTTAATGTATCCGGCGTGTGTTTTGCGTGTGTGCGTATATATATATATATATATATACTTGGTCAGCCCATAAATAATGCTGTTTTTTCAACTGCATGAACTAAAATTCGGGGGGGGGGGGGCGGAATAAACTATCATATGAGGATAGGACAATAAGCCAGTGTCAGCAGTGGTTCCAAGAATTCCGAGCCGGAAACGAGCCTAGAAGACGAACCTCGTCCTGGAAAATCTGTAGAACTCATCGAGGACGTCTTGCAAACCCTGGTGGAACAAAATTGCATCGTGTAACTGTTGAGGAAGTAGCAGAGGAGCTTGGGTTTGTTCATTCAATCATTCATCGACACCTGCGTGCCATCGGAAAAGTCAGTAAATTTGATCAATGATTTCCTTACAAACCTTCCGAGTCTAATCACGTACAGAGTGAATGTGTACTCGTCTTTGTTGTTACGTCTCACGAATGAACCTTTTTTAGACCGAATAGTGACTGGTGACGAGAAATGGGTTCTCTATAAAAATGTCAAGCGCCGAAGACAGTGGGTAGGGAAAGGAGAAACACTGGCACCCCAGGCTAAAGAAGATCTTCGCCCACGTAAGGTGTTGTAATCTGTTTGGTGAGATATGAAAGGTTTAGTCCACTTTGAACTTATAAACCTAAACTAAACGATAACAAAGGAGATATACAGCGAGCAGCTTGAGCGGCTTAAATCAGCGTTAGTAAAAAAAACTACCATCTTTGGTTTCAAAACGAAAAGGTGTTCTTTCATCAGAGTAATGTTTGGCCACATACAGCGAGGATAACATCCCAAAGACTGGAGCAGTTTGAACGGGAAACGATTCCCCACCCACCATATTCGCCGGACATTGTCCCATCTGATTATCATTTATTCCGTAGTTTTCAAAATCATTTGAACGGGAAAAGTGTTAATTCTGTAGACGAGGCCAGAAGAGTACTGGAGGACTATTTTTCGTGACAGACAAGTGAATTTTGGAAGAGAGGTCTTGCAAGTCGACCAGATAGATGGAAGAGCATTATAGAAAATGAAGGAGAGTATATTTTAGATTTTAAAAAAATTTTATCTTAAATTTGAAAAATAAAAGTAGTATGAAAAAACCGCATTATTTAATGAATGACTCAAGATATATTATATATATCAACATATATGTGTATATATATATATATATATATATATATATATATATATATATATATATATATATATATATATATATATATATACATATATGTATATATATATTTGTGTATATGTATATATATGTGTGTGTGTATGTATGTATTATGCATGTATTTATGCATATATGTATATATATATATATATATATATATATTTGTGTATATGTATATATATGTGTTTGTGGGTATGTATGTATGTATTATATGCATGTATTTATGCATATATATATATACATATATAATATTTTATATATATATATTTATATTTATATATATACTAGCAGAGGCACCCGGCGTTGCTCGGGAATGAAATTGTTGCTTATATACTTGAAGAAAAAAAGGCAAAATATGCTGTATAGAAATTTGAGGACATTCTGTAGATGGACTCTCAGATGAATGATGGCTGGGCGCCTCTCATGAATGGGGAAAATTGAAGATGTGCCAAAAAGCCTCATTGGTACTTGGAAACTTTTACGAAAATTAAAATGGGGATCGTTGCCAGTGCCCCTGGACTGGCTCTTGTGCGGGTGGCACATAAAATACACCATTTCGAGCGTGGCCGTTGCCAGTACCGCCTGACTGGCCTTCGTGCGTGTAACACGTAAAAGCACCCACTACACTCTCTGAGTGGTTGGCGTTAGGAAGGGCATCCAGCTGTAGAAACTCTGCCAAATTAGATTGGAGCCTGGTGTTGCCATCCGGTTTCACCAGTCCTCAGTCAAATCGTCCAACCCATGCTAGCATGGAAAGCGGACGTTAAACGATGATGATGATGATGATGATTAAATGAAAAAAATGATTTACGTGAATATCTTCAGAAGAGTAATTGAAATAAATGGCGATTGTGGAGGCCCCCCCCCACGCACGCAAGCATACACACGTGTGTCTTTGTAAATATGTTTGTATACATTTATGTATGCGTGTGTTTGTAAGAGACAGAGTGTGAGTGAGAGAGAGAGGTTTGTTGTCATGTATACGTACATGCATAAATATACATACATCTTTGGATGTATGCATATGACAACACAGCCCTTGACTCACTCACACTATGTATCTTACAAACACGCACACGCGCGCATACACACGTGTGTCTTTGTGAATATGTTTGTATACATTTATGTACGTGTGTGTTTGTAAGAGACAGAGTGTGAGTGAGAGAGAGAGGTTTGTTGTCATGTATACGTACATGCATAAATATACATACATCTTTGGATGTATGCATATGACAACACAGCCCTTGACTCACTCAAACTCTGTCTCTTACAAACACGCACGCGCGCGCATACACACGTGTGTCTTTGTAAATATGTTTGTATACATTTATGTATGTGTGTGTTTGTAAGAGACAGAGTGTGAGTGAGTCAAGGTGTGTGTGTGTGCGTGTGTATGTTTGTGAGACAGAGTGAGAGAGCGGTGTGTATGTAGTATTTACTCTCTCTCTCTCTCATACACACGAACACACACACGAACACACAAAATAGAAAGTGAAGCTTTTTGCGGTTGTTACGTCAATACCGGAAGTTGACATTGAGGAACCTTTTTAAAGAAGTGAATCTTAATTATAAAGCAATATTATTTATTTTTAATTTAAAAAATCAAATGAAGAGCCTAAGATTTATCCGAGGTCAAATTATTCATGCATTACAAGTATGGAAGTATTTGGTGAAGTCGATTTCACGTGAAAAGCGATTACACACACACCTCTGTTTTATATATAGTATAGAACGGTGGTGCACCAGCATGACCGCAGCCACTTGGCTGAAACACATAAATAAATAAATAAATATATATATATATATATATATATATATATATATATATATATATATATATATATATATATATATATATATAAATTAATAGTTATCGCCAAGCCAACATGGCAGTCCCAAAATTAGGACGAAAGCTGCCGTGAATTAGCTCCAAGAAGCCATCGTCTCTAGCTAGCTATGTGACACACGAAACCTGTGTCCTTTATAACCTTCGAACAGGGGAGGTCAGCAGTTTCCCCTTGCTGGTCTGGCATCTGCAGACTAGTTTCAGGGTGTTGCCCCTTGTCAATGCAGAGCAGCCAAGCTCCAGCCAGGCGGCGCTGCTGACTATCTGTTCGAAGGTTATTTATCTAATTTCAGTGGAATCTATCCACTGGTTTTCAGAAATAGAGTTATTAATATTTCTAAGTCTCTCTAAAGGAGACTACGGCAGCGGTACTGGAAATTAATAGTTATCGCCAAGCCTATTAATTTCCAGTACCGCTGCCGTAGTCTCCTTTAGAGAGACTTAGAAATATTAATAACTCTATTTCTGAAAACCAGATTTCTTTCCACAGCTCACAAACCTATAAGCCGGCAACAGCCTCAGATGGATTCGAAATGTGTGCGTATATATATATATATATATATATATATATATATATATATATATATATATATATGTATGTATGTATATATAACACAGAATGGGACAAGAACGCAAAACATCCAGACAGTTAGGTAATACAGAAAGGGACAAAACATCCAGATAGACGCTACAATGAAAACACGGATAGGTCATTCGGAGTTATCTTTCCTCAGTCGAGATCCAGATTATCCTTGCAATTTCGGCTGGTTATTCTCGATATTGCTCCAATCTGGCCAGCCCCAAGGAGAAACTAAGCTAAGAGCATTAGATTCGTTGGAAGAAAGCAGCGAACGTCTGTGTGTGTGTGTGTGTGTGTGTGTGTGTATACATATATAAACATACCTGTCTGTATGTACTTATGTACTTAGGTATACATAAATACATGTATATGTATATGTATATACGCATATATATGTGTGTATGTGTGTGTGTGTGTGTGTGTTGAATAAAATGAGATAACAAAACGGCTGTGTGGAAATTATGGGACATTTATAAAGAGAAAGGTAGCCTTACAGCTGTTTCTGGGATATTAGGGATATCTCTTCGTCAGAGACGATATGACAGAGATAACTAGAGGGAAATAATAGAGTTCAATAGAGGGATTTATTTTGGAAAAAGATGGATATAGGATGTATAAAGGGAAATAAGTAAATAAAAATAAAAGTAAAAATATAAGTAGGTTGTTATAGTTGCAGTTCCATTATCCAAGGAAAGTGGTGTGTAGAATGGGTAGAAATGCTTCTTGCCCGTGGTATGTAGATTACAGGTGAATATGGATATATTAGTTTAAGGCTAGATCAGAAAGATGAACGGAACATATACTGCTGGAGTGACTCATATACTAAAAACAGAGTAAAATATATCGTAAAATTCGAACTGACCAGCACTTCAAGATTCGGCTATCGGCTCAGTCAATTGGATAGAATTAACAGATAGGTGAAACTTGAAACTCCAATCAGCTCGAATTTTGCAATATACATTTGTGTGTGTGTTTGTGTGTATGTGTGTGTGTGTTTGTGTGTATGTGTGTGTGTGTGTGTGTGTGTGTGTGTGTGTGTGTGTGTGTGTCTGTAAAGGGAGAGAGGGGGATAGGAAGACAGATAGATAGGTAGATACATACATACATACTGATATCCTTACATAAACATACACGCGACAACACAGCGCACGTCCACACCTACACACACGTACGTACACACATTGCACATACACACATACATGCATACATGCATACATACATACATACGTATGGATCGATGGATCGATGGCTCGATAGATGGATCAATGGATCGATGGATCGATCGATCGATCGATCGATCTGCAAGTCAATTTATTTTACTCTACCTCATTCCTATAATTCCACAAATGAGCAACCTACCAAGTCTTGAAATCAATATTTTGTTCAAACAGTATGACTCCCTAACGCCCTGATAATTTACGATGCATCAGCTTTTCTTTGAAGAAGAACCTTTCCCGAAACCTTTCAATACCAGTCTCCACCACGGTATACAAACTTATTTACATCTGCGGGCTTCTATCATCGAAATGGATGGCTTAGAGCAGTGGTTCCTAATCACTGGGATGCAAACCAATACTTGGCCGCACTGAAGAAAATGTATTTAAAAATTTTTATTTTTATTTTATTGGCTATTGCTATCTGCGGGATGTTTTCACGTTATACATATATTATATGCGTAATATATATGTATTATATACGCAATGATTCATTTATATGTTATGCACTTCATTATGTTTAGTTATGCGCATGATTACCTCATTCGGGGAAAAACTGTCTTGCATGAAAATAGGTCCGTGGTACAAAAATGAGTTAGGGCCGCTGATTTAGAGCATCTAAATATTGTTTTTGTTGTTCTTGGGGAAGGGGATGTTTTTACCTTGTACAATCTTAATTGTGAATCTTGCCATGAACGAACGTTTTTGCTTGTCATTATTCTGTACCACTGTCTTAAACTATGAGTCGTGGAAAATTATATCAAAATATCTTTGCATCGTTTATTTTGAGCATTTTATCTCTTTACAAAAAAACAATATGTATTTAACATATACATACCAAAATTATAATTTACAAAATATAAATACTTATAAATACGAACAAACAAGAATGGAATAACAACAGTTTCACAAAATACATTTGTTCTGTTACAGCTCGGTTTTTACTTCACATTCTACAGTGAGCCACGATTCTAATGGCCGCTATATATTTCATATACACATTTGTCAGTAGTACAACTTGGCATTTACACAAAGATATTTCTATATTTTGTTATTAATACTCACTTTTGTAAATTTAGTGCAATGAAGTTTAGATTTTGTAATGATTTGTGGTGTATTTGGTATTGTGCGTCACGATGCTTGGCACTATGTGGCTTACGTTCTTTCGTTGTTTTAACATTCTAAGGGGACGAAGAGTTTTATCAATGATGTAACAGCTATATGTGCTGACAGCCATTTTTTAATACTCGATCTGGAAGTATATGTATACATATACGCATATGCGGGTACGTGTGTGTCTGTGTGAGCGTTTGTGTGAGTGTGTACATATATTCCCACATATATTTATATACATATACATATATATATATGCATATAAAAGTATACATACATACATTATGTATATAAATATATATATTATACACACACACATATATATATGTATATATGGATATATGTAATATATGCGTGTGTTTGTATATATATATATATATATATATATATACTTTATTTAAAAGCAGCAGAAATATAACAAAAACTGTTACTTCCCTTCCACCTTGTTGCACATTTATGTGCTTACTCCGGTGTATATATATATATATATATATATATATATATATGGTGACCGGTAAATTCCACCGCAGTAAATGCCACCACGGAAAATTCCACCAGGTAAATTTCACCATAGGTAAATTCCACCACGGTATTTTCCACCATAGTAAATTATTATATGGGTTACGATATTATGGAAATAAAACGAATGCATAAAAAAGAATATCAATAATATCAATGAATACAAAAAATACGAGGGAGAAAAATAATTAAGGAAAAATCACACAAAGAAATACACAGTGAATACCTGAATGAGGATCAGTGTCAAAAAGAGTCTCATTGAAATTTATAAAACAAAGCAAATACTCAATGATAGATAAAAAATATTATACAGTATTTACAAGAGAAAAACAACTACTAAGGAAGAAAAAAAGGCATGCAGGTATTGTAAAAAAAAAAAAAAAGGAAATATCGAACATATGGCAATACAATGTGAAAAAATAGCACACACGAAATATAAAGAGAGACACGATGAGACAACCAATATAATGTTTGCGAACTTACTGCAGCAATATAACTTACCAAAGAAAAAAAATCAGAAACGTGCAAATATTAAAGCTAACAACGAGTGAAAAGGTTAAGATTTTTGTAGATAGTTCAGGTATAACACCAAACCATATAGAAAACCCATTATTACAATATTTGACCACAAAAGAAAAACAGTAATAATCGAAATTGGAAAAGCATCGACAAAAAAACTGAACGAAATCGAAACGAGTAATTTCTGCTATCCCACATTCAGAATCTCTTTTTCTATGTCTCTCTTCTTAAGACTTGAGAGACAGACAGATTAAATAACATAGGTATTAACCTACGGTCTAGAGAAACTGACCACGGTGATTATTAGCAAGAGCAACTTGTATTGGAAGTCTATCCATGGGTGGAATTTACCATGGTGGAATATACCGTGGCGGAATTTACCTATGGTGAAATTTAGTTGGTGGAATTTTCCGTGGTGGAATTTACTTGGTGAAATTTTCCGCGGTTGAATTTACCTAGAATCATATATATATATATATATATATATATATATATATATATATATATATACAAATTCACACAAAAGCGCACGCATATACACACATATATTGTGATACAGCTCATTATCTGTGTATATATATATATATATATATATATATATATATATATATATATACATATAAATATACATATATATACATATATATATATGTATGCATGTATGTATGTATAGGCAGTGAGTTATGTCGCAATAGTAGGTGCTTGGTGAGATCGTTTGTGTGTAATTTACACGTAAGATCAATAAAGATATAAAAATGCAATTTTCCATTTTCCAAAGTAAATTCATATCAAATAAAATTACTTAAATACAAATGCAAAAAAAAATTCAATGAGTTAATTTTAATTTATGATACATTTTATGCATTTATTTTCTATTATACAATTTTATCATTTAGATATTATTATTACTCAATTTAAATTCGTCAATCATTGTATTAAACTATTTTTTGCAGTTAATTTCAAAGTTTTACTTAATTGTTTTATTACACAACAACTTAAAATACCTGTTCGATTTCAAATACCTGCTAAATTAAAAATACTTGCTCATGAAAAAACTTGTCAATGAACTCAGCAGAAATCAATGCGGATGTTATACTTCTTGTATTACAAATGCAGTTCAGTTGTTGATTTTTTTTTCAGTTATTTTTATGAATATATTGTCGATATGAACGTTTTGCTGATTATAATACGGATGTAAAACAGGGGAAAGTGTTTTCTTCAAAGTAAATTCATTTATAGATAAAAGAATTGGAACTGGAATAGATTAACTGTGTTGGTGCAGTAGCAGTAAGAAAAAATTACAGGATTAAATCATCAGGTAATGCATCTATTACATTCATCCACTGCATGGTTCATGGAGAGGTATATGCTTTGAAATAACTTTTTGAGGTGGTAATTGGAGAAACAGTCAAAAATTATCAACTTCATTAAAAGTCACGCATTGTATGGTCCCTCTTCTGTTCATAAATCTATAGCAGAATGTGAGATTTGAGTTCAGCAAACTTTCATTGCATAAGGAAGTGAAATTTTTGTCAAGAAGAGGAACTCTGGGGCAACTAGTAAACCTTCAAAATTAATGTAATATTGTACTTATCAAAAAAAAAGTGCAAATCTTGCTGAATTGTTTCATTATGAAAATTAGCTTTGCAAGTTATGTTATTTGTCGGAGATATTTGAGGAACTTGATGAATTTAATATGTCTCTATAATAGGAAAACACAAACATCTTCACATGAAGTGTTCAAGGGAAAAAAAGATAAACCTATTGAAACATACTGTACAAAATGATAAATTTGAAATGCTTTCTTCTATTAATGATTTCGTTGTGAATTTAATCTGTCTTTTAACTCGTTCAAGCAGTTCATAACTGAGTATTTGCTATGAACCGAAAATCAATTCAGCAAATAATCTTCTAAGCGATATTGACAACGGTATAAATCAAATTCAGTCCAAATTCTATTCATTGTAGCAATGAAACAGGTGGAATATCTTTCTTTCAAGGCACAAGAAGACTTTACAAACTTGAATTTTTTAAATCAAACTTCAAAGTTTTCGGGGGTTGAATGTGAAATCAAAATTATCAATACTGACTGAATTAGTGATGGCAGCTCTCCTACAGTTTCCTTCCACATTTATTTGAATCTGAATTTTCATCTTTCACGGTATTAAAGATAAAATACTGCTCAAATGTTGTTGTTTCATCACTTTGTTTCTTATTTGCTAAGTTTTGGTATGTTGTTATTGTGTTTTTGCTTAATATAATCATATACAGGTTATATTTTTTATTACCATCAGATTTTTATAGCACCCAAAGAGAATCACAAGAACATTCCAATAAAAACACCAGTCCAGTGTAAACGCAAGGATCCTGATATTGTACTATTAAACAGAGTTGGACAAAGATATTATGCACTATTGTAGAGGTCAGCTACTCAGTGGATGTGAGTTCCTTGGCTAAAGTTGTGATAAAAGACATCTATGGTAAACTAATACGGAACTTAGAACTCTAGCATCTTAGTTATAAATTTTCAGTTGTACTCCATATCATAGTAAAAATGAGCTACGTACCGTAAATCCTCGAGTATAATCCGTATTTTTTTCCCAAAATTTAAAGGTCAAAATCCCTAGTGTGTACTATATACGAGGTTAAAAATGAAAAATATTTTCTAAGCAATGTCCGAGAATCTATTTGCTGTCCCACAATGTTTATTCAGACGCATTTTGTGATGTCGGGCGCGAAAATACTTTAAGCTAATACCTTAAGCTATATTTATTTTTCACTGACGTTATTATTGTTATTTCTTTATTTTCTGCAAACAAAGTGCACAAAAAAGCTACACATTTGCATTATGTTATATATACAATAATAATAAGGACGTTACCGTATATATGTTTACAAACCAAAGACGTTATATAGACCTCTTTGACTCAAGTTAGAGAAGGGGTGCGTATTATACACAAGGTTTAGGTTTTTCAGAAGTACAGCCCCCTAAAAATTCCCTGCGTATTATACTCAAGCGCGGACTATACTCGAGAATTTACGGTAAACAGATTTGCATAAAATACTGATAACACTCAAGTTTTCTAAGAAAGAACAAAGGAAACTTACATAGATCCTCCAAACCCAATCAACTAGTGGCACAGTGAAGATCTGTAAAACATTCGAAAAGATTCTCCATATGAATGTCCTGGAATGAACAATTGCATGTGTATATGGTATAAACTCACACATACACACATACAAATATACCTGCATAAAGTGCAATTAGATATTCAAATACACGCATGTAATAAAAAAAAATATGAACACGCATTATAAGAGTGCAATTATATCCACACATACTCCAAGGTACACCTACACGTGCACACAGTAACTCACACATTCACAAATCCTCGAAGTATCTTGATTTAAACGTAAAGTTCTTGTTTTCTTGGTGATTGGCTTCATTTATGCCAAGAATTCAAATCTCCAAAACATACATCCATATATGCATACATACATACATACATACATACATACATACAGACAGACAGACAGATACACACATACATACATACATACATACATACATACATATACATACATACATACATACATACATACATACATACATACATACATACATACATACAAACATACATATATGTGGCTTCAATTAAGCGGAGAACTTAAACCTCCAAAAGATACAGACGGATAGGCAGACTGACAGGTATATATACATGCAGACATACACACATACATAAATATATAAATTGGCTTCAGTTATGCGAAAGACCTAAACCTCCAAAAGATACATTCATATACAGATTCATACAGACATACACACGTACATACACATACATAAATATATACATACACACATACCTAAATACATACATGCATAAATGCATAAATACATACATACACACACAAACAAACATACATATATGCATACATACATACATGCATACATACATACATACATACATACATACATACATACATACATACATACATACATACATACATACATACATAATACATACATACATACATACATAACTCGACTGGCCGCCTCCCCAAAAATTTCGGGTTTTGTGCCTAGAGTAGAAAAGAACTATCAGCCTTGTCAAATAACTGGTTAATCTTCAGATGAATTAACTGAGGGAGCCTTTTATTCACGATCGGAGTGCATTTCGACTGAAACTTGAATTTAGCATGCAGAGAATTACTATAAACAACATGGCTGGAAACAACATCAGCAACAACACGACCAAGGGACTGCTCAGCAGCTCAACAGGTTAACAAATTTTTTGCTAGATGTAGTTATAGAAGAAACCGTAATTGCAAAATTCATTTCTCTTGGAATTATGAATTGAATACTGATCTATTTAACTGCTACAGCAAAGCGAAACAAAACGCCGCTGTTCGCTATATGAATCGATTGAAATCATATTGAGGCGATCTACATCCAGAATTAAATCATTTTACTGTGAAGCAACTGCGCCAACAAGCAACATTTGTATAACATAGGAAGAAGGTTAGTAACTGTAACTTTGTTAAAAAATCGAAAATTAACCTTCTTCCAAACTCTATAAACAAAAACGAAAACGTGAATGATGTAAGACCGACACGTGGTTTCGCAGCTGGCGACATTCCAACAGATTCCATAGTGGCTGCCAGCCAAACTACATTACGGGCTCAAGTACCGTATATATTCGACTATAAAATGCCCTCACTTATAAGATGCACCCCCGACTTATAAGGTTCAACTCGGGAATTTTATCATTGACCTGACTATAAATCGCAGCGACTTTTTTGATGCTGAAGAGCAAAGTTCATTTAGGAATCGCGCCGACATAGTTGTTGTTCGGTAACCGAGCTTTCAGCAAGCTGAAGGTGACTTACAACAACTGTTATCCCATTAAGTCCATGCATTTTAGGAACCGTTGTTTATAATGTAAAATTGTACCCATGATAACGCTAGTTGACTTGTTTATCGTATTGAGACTTAATTGCCTCGATACTTTCCCTATACATTTTGATTTATGCCTTTCATTATTAGGACACTTTTGAAGCAACTGATACACAAAACAATGTAGTCATACGTGCTATGATTGGAAAAAATACAATAAGCTGTTTTAAATTGTAAGGACAAAAATCGGAAGAATAGATGAAAGAAGAATCGAATTATATTAATCATCACTTTCATCATCACTTTCACCAAATAACTGGTAAAACTCCTTGGTTGTGATGGTCTCGTCATATACACCCTGATCCTCGTCTTCACTTGTCTGATCATCATTAATTGATGAAGCACTGAGGTTAACATTTCTTGCACAGATGAAATCATTATATTGCTCGTCGTCTCCGTACTGTCCATGGAATTTGAGATCCAGCACTTCAAAAATGATTTCATTACAAGTTCACTCAGTATTTCAGCCCGTGAATCTATTACCCACTGGCAAAGAGTCTTAAGATCATGGCGTTTAAAGTTCCCAGCCTTTGTCATTTTCTTGTCACCATTAATCATCCATTCATTCCACTGGGCACACATATTCACCTTAAAAAGCTTGTTCATTTAAATATGTATGAACTTGTCTAAATATGCAACTATACGCATGAGAATACATACATAAAGCACAGAAATCTGCACATACATACATACATACATACATACATACATACATACATACATACATACATACATACATGCCCTGTTGTTGATGGTGAAATTCCAATGAAAGAGCCTTGGATCTAGGTTAGAAACCGGTTCTTTCTCTATTGGAAAGAAATCTTGAATTAAACTGAATAATGACATACATAATTGTGCATGCACATATATATGCATATACCAACTAATTCAGTTAAGCTCAAATCCCCAAGTGATGTCTTCACTTAAAGGAACTATGTCACTTTGTCAGTGACCAGCTTGAATTCTGCAAAGGATAAAACTTAATAAATCACAAATATATATGGATATGTATAAATACACACACACACGCACAACACACACACATATGTATGTGTGTGTGTGTATGTATGAATGTTTGTATGTATGTGTGTATATGTATATGTGTATGTATGTATATGTGCATGAATGTATATATGTATGTGTATGTGTGTAGGTATATATTTATGCATGTATGAATGTATATATGTATGTATTATTGTATTCATGCATGTGAGTATGCGTTCCAATGTCTGTGTCTGTGTTTGTCTGTACCGACGTAAGCTAGAGTATCAAAAACGTAACTTAGATATATGCATACATACGTACATATATGCATAAATACATGCATACACGGATACATATACACTCATGCATATATGCATACAGACACACATACGTACAAAATATAGACAGTCACATGTACATAGGGAATACACAAGCACACGTACACACACAAACGGTTATAAAGCACAAATACAGTGTACTAAACTGAGATGTACAAGCGGTACATGTGTGCATGCCAGTTAGTCACATTCAATAAATACAGATCGATAAAATAAAAAGCACGTTGAATGTACTGGAGGCTCCAGTACATTCGGCTATAATCTTCTAAAGTGGTGACACAGGATGATCCAGCTGTTGAAACCTCTAAAAGAATATATATATTACATTCAAGAAATGGAACTGTAAAAATATGAAAAGCAGTGCAGATGTTTAGCCTGTAAAAAGTAGATACATATATATGGAGTGGGTACCCCTCCCCTCCTTCAAACGAGCCCACAACCTACGGGACCTCTTGGTCCACAGCTTCTTCCCCAACCCAACCTCCCAACCTGGCTCGTTCCCTTGCTCCCGCCCACGCTGCCGCACTTGCCCTTACCTCTCCAACACCACCCTCCTCACCAGCACCCATCACCGACCCTATCGCATCACCGACTCCTTCACCTGCACTTCTACCAACATCCTCTATTGCCTCTCCTGCTCTCTCTGCCATTCTCTGTACATCGGACAAACGGGGCGCCGCCTGGCCGACCGATTCGCGGAACACCTCCGAGATATCAACGTTGGCAATGACACCCCGGTGTCACGCCACTTCCGTTCTGCCGGCCACTCCTTGCAGCAACACCTGTCCGTGTTTGGATTGTCCATGCACAGGGGCCATCCGGACTCCCGTTTGTGCCGTGAACAGGGATTAATCTTCTGTCTTCGCTCCTCTGCGCCACATGGGCTCAACTCCCCTCCACTCTTCATCTAACCCCTCCTCCTGCCTCTCTCCCCCACCCTCCCTCCTACCACCCATCTCTGCCCCTCCCCCACCTCCCCTCCTGCTCCGACTCCTACTTCTTTGTACGTCTCTTCACCTCTCTTCACTCCTACTTCTCTTCACTCCTACTTCTCTTCCTACTTCTCTTCATTCCTACTTCTCTTCACTCCTACTTCTCTTCCCACTTCTCTTCCTACTTCTCTTCACTCCAACTTCTCTTCCTACTTCTCTTCACTCCCACTTCTCTTCACCCCTACTCTTTCTCTCCTCTCTCTTACTCTCTCTCACTCTCTTCTCTCGTACTCCCCCCTCTCTCACTCTTACTCTCTACACTCTTACTCTCTTACTCTCTCACCCTTACTCTCTCACTCTCTTCTCTCTTTCCCTCTCTCTCACTCTCTCTCACTCTTACTCTCCTCTCTCTCACTCTCTTACTCTCTCACCCTTACTCTCTCACCCTTACTCTCTCACCCTTACTCTCTCACTCTCTTCTCTCTTTCCCTCTCTCTCATTCTCTTCTCTCTCACTCTCTTTCTCTTCCTCTCTTTCTCCCCCCCATACCCACCTTCCCCCTCTCTCACATCCACCTTCCCTCTCTTATACCTACCCTCTCTCCTCTCTTCCTCTCTTTCTCTCCCCTCCCATACCCACCTTCCCCCTCTCTTACATCCACCTTCCCCTTCCCCCTTCATCGTCAACACCCCCTCATAAGCTCATCCCACCCCACCACACCCCAACACACTCCTACTCTACCTTCCTACTCCACCCCATCCAATTCCTTACACCCACCACCCACCCCTACCCACATACCCCACCCCTACCCACATACCCTACCTCTACCCCACCCTCAGCCTAACCCACACTCCACCCATGCCTTCCCCACCTCCCAACACCCTCACATCACATCACACCAATACCCTCGCATCACACCACGCACACACTACAACTGACCAAATCCTTTCTCCCTTCCCCATTTTCACACTACATATGTCAAGATCACCAGCATTCTATCTCCCACACACAGCCCCTCGTTCTTCGATCACCGTTTGTTATCTCCCCCTTTTCTTAGCTCTCCTGAAAAAAGAATTTCTAACTTCCGGTCAGCCATTATTATGATTGACCGTTGACTGAACACTATTCAATTTTTTTTCTCCGTGTTTTTCTCCTTGTCTCCGTATTCTTTCTGTTGAAGAGCGTAGCTCGAAACGTCAAAGACTTTCCGTATTCCCGAGCGTCATACTAATACATCCTTTTGTTATTTACACCACCTGTCCTCGTCTGTTGTTGTTTTTTCGTACATTCTCCCATATATATATTCCCTCCTATTTTTTTTTAATTATTTGGAGTCTTCATGTCAAGAAAGAGCTGGTTTCTAGCAAAAATACAAAACTCCATGGTTGTCTTGTTGATAATAAAAACAATGTCACATTTTGAATTCGGGCAAGTCTTGCATGTATGTATGTATGTATGTATGTATGTATGTATGTATGTATGTATGCAAACAATTCGTATAAGAGCTTTATAGTTGTCTTAGAGGTTGGTCTATAACACCTGCAAACCTCCGGCGAATTGGTATATCTATCTACTACGATTAGGTAGTAAGCACCGTTTACCAGTCCGGCATAGTCAATGTGTAACCTTGACCATGGGTTCTCCGTCTCTGATCACGATTGATATTTTCCGGTGGGACTTTGGCCGCGAGCACGCAACCTCGGCGCGTTCTCACCAAGTTTTCGATATCTAGGTCTATAGACGGCGAATAGTCACAAATCCTCATCAAAGCCTTCGTCCTAGCCATTCCTGGATGTCCGCTGCGAAGTTGTTGTAATACACCTTTTTGTAATGTAGTTGGAAGTACCACGCTTTGAGCATACATCAGAATATTGTCGCAAATTGAAAAACTACTGGCATCTGAATTTTTATTCTGTTTATCTTTTATTTTCGTAATATATTCTTTTATTTTCGTAATATATTCGTTACCTACAGCTTTCATTCTTGTATCCTGTACCGACTCTAGTAGTTCTTGGATAAAGTTCGTCATAACAGTTTTAATTTCACTTTTTGCCTGCAGTAAGGCTGGTGGCTCCATATTTTTTGGAATTAATCTCGGAAGGCAGTGCGCATGACCGATATTTTCGATGGAACGTATTGCATTTTGAAATTATAATTTAGTAACATTACACCCCGACATTGCAGTATGAGTCGGTAACCCCTTTTTTTAGACTGATAAATCGACAGCAAAGGTCTATGGTCTGTTTGCAATTTTAAAAAATCTTGTCATGCAGAAACCTGTGATTTTTTAACTGCAAAAATAATTGTTAGGGGCGCCAATCCAAGTACAAATTCAGGGAAGTCTCCCGCAGAATTGATGTTCGCAAGAAGAATAAAATCCATTTTTGATAAGCTGTTACCAGAGAAAAAATGACGTTAAGGAAATACGAAAGAGCCAACGAAATACGTTGAGAGAGGTGATAAAGTGTAATTCAAAACCTAAAGAAGACTAGGAAGATGGTCTTGGTACCAGATAAATTGGAAGTATGATGTATCAAATTAAAGGGTCACACGGTGAACATAAGAAACATATAAACCAACTAAGGAAGAGGCACACCCAAGATTAGGAAGAAATTCCCATGGAAGTATTCAGTGAAATATTTGATGTACCGGCATCCTGTAGAACCAGCATGAGAAAAAGAAAGCAGATCGAACACCTTGAGATAATGCCCAAGCGAAAGAGATACTAAAAAGAAATATTAATATTAAAAAAATTTCTATTCCTTTGGAACACGAAATCTCAAAAGGGGAGATGTTGTACGAGAGTACAACGCCCCCTGGCGAGAATGGACTGGAGCCCTGCATATAAATAGCTGCGGTCTGAGTAAGTGAAGTAACTCAAATGTTAGATATGTAAATGCTTAATTAAGCGGAGTAAAAAAAAAAGGACGAAGTAAACGATTCAACGCAGGAACGTGGTTGATGGGGTCAAACCCATTCCGCGTCCATTCATTTTTGTTTCATTTTCATCCGAAATTATAATGTATTTATTCATATATGTAATGTCATTCGATAAGACCCTGACCCGATTTGTTTAACCCTTGTGGTTTGAATAAAATCATCGTGCTAGTTCCACAGTTCGTGTGTTGATAGTTCAAAGCTGGTGTTCAAATTTTACAGATCGGGTTAGCGTGTTAGATTGTTGGTTCTTAAGATTGTTGGTTCTTAAGATTGTTGTTACGTTACGTGTAGTTACTGCCGTTTGTTTCGATTATATTGTTATTATACTGTTGCAGTGTATTCGTTTTTTCGTAAGGATATAACAGTATGTATGTATGTATGTATGTATGTATGTATAGGTGAGCTTCGTCCTACTCTTTTTTTTTAGTCGCATCATATAGTCGATAGAAGGATCATCACGGGTTTTTCCCTTGAACCGAAGTAGATCTTGGTTTAGATGCAAAGACTGAGTGAAGAGAAAAGACTACTTACGTCACTATAAATAACATAAAGGTATTTTAGTACTGCTTGCGTTGGTGTTGGAATTGGTGTTGTCATATGAATAACATCCATGATATTAAAAGCGAAATTTCGCGTGGTATAATTTTCTAACCCGGTCTGATGAAAGCTACGTTGGTATGTAAAAGTGTTTTGTTTTATTTATAACAGAAGAAACAGTTACTAATTTAGAGTAGAGGAGTCGGCATAGTAGTAGAAAATGTACGAAACGGCTTATTTAAATGGTCCTCTACTCCATCTGAATTTAGGAGTGGAAGGGAGAGTCTTGAAGAAGATCAAAGATTTGAAAGTGTTGTAACTACTACCATTGAGGAAAACATAGGTTGTGTTTACCACATGGTGGTGGATGATAGGAGAGTGACTATAAATCAAATAGTCGATACTGTTAGCATTTCCGTGACAGTTGAGAATATTCTGCACAATGAACTTGGCATGACGAAAGTTTCTGCTCGGTGGGCGCCACATCTACCGACACATAATCGGAAGCGTACCAAGCTGATCACATTATAGGAAAATCTGACATTGTTTCAGGGAGATCCAGCTGATTTCTTTGAATGTTTCCTCACCCAGGATGAGAGTTGGGTTCATCCCTGCAGTGGAAACACTCCCATCTCCTGCTCCAAAGAAGAACAAGGACGTTACATTTGCAGAGAAGGTGATGACCTCAGTTTTTTGGGAGAAGCAAAAGGCATTACCGTCCTTATTTTCTTGATTTGACCCCACATATCATCTGTTCCCCAACATGGAAAAACACTTGGCTGGGAACTAGTATCGCATTGATGATGACGTCATGTCTGCTGTTGATGACTTTTTAGAGCAAGAGGATGAAAACTTCTTCACAAATAGGATTCAAGCACTGCAATACCGATGGAAGAAATGTGTGGACTGCAAAGTGGACTATGCTGAAAAATAAAGCTCATTTAGTCACATTCCATGAGAGTATCTTAGTTAGCCTATGAACTTTTCAGCCGACTCTCATATATTTATAGTTGAGAAGACAAGCGTTTAAAAAGCGTATATGTGTATATGTACATTTATGTGCGCGTGCATACGAATATATACATATATACATACACATATATATATATATATATACATACATAATGTGTGTGTGTGTGCGTCATTCCTCAGTTTTTGTTGAAAGATCGAAGACATGAAACAAGGAGTCATGAAATTTTGCGCCTTAGCTTTAACAAATATATTTTTACTTAGAAGTTTACGTAGATATCTACATTGTTCAACTTAGAGTATTTCCTATCCTTTTGTAGAAAATATTACTTAAATCTTATATTTAAGAAAATTTTGGGAGATGAGATGGAAAAAATATTTTCGATAACAGAAAAACTATGGAGAGACGATAAGCACAATTATCGATTTAAACCAAACATCTGATATTATACGAAACGGATAAATGTTTTGTCTTACCCAGATAAGATATAATTTTAATTGTGGAAAAGCAAAAATATCTCTATAAAATGTGGATAGAAGATTCTGACACTCTCTAGATAATCATTTTCCTAGAACACATAGATACAGTAAAATCTTTAAGACACACGATTAAAATTGCCTTTTCTTACCCCGCCCCCAAATGTTAAGACATATATCAATAAGCAACACACGATTAAAGCCTGCCCATTATGCATGTGGAGAGGCAAATGTAAATATCCTTTAGGGCAGAAATGCTTATGAGGCAAAGGTGTCAGCAAACTATGACGACGGTCGAACAGAAATTTAGCGTTACATCGGAGCCGTAGAAAGAAATTTTAAATCCAGATATAACTATTTCTGACTTTTAAGCACCGTTATAAGAGACATTCAACCACACTTTTGGTTTTAATCTAGAAACTTAAAGATGGGGGGGATCAACTACGACATCAAATGGAAAATCCTTTCCAAAACCAGATTCTGTATTAATGGGTCCAAAAGATGCTCAATATGTTCTCTTGAAAAATCTCTTAACGAACTTGTGAACCTCCAGTAACTACGTAAATTCCAAGAACGAGATTTTTTCTTTATGTCCTCATTTTAAGAAATACATCTTGATGGAATTTTAAAATAGGCCATCAGACATATAGCAAAACATTGATATCTTGTTTACGTCTTTTTTACTTTGTTTGTTGTTTCGTTGGTTATCTCCTATGTGTTTTTCTTCTTGTCTTCTTTCTTATTAGCATTCCTTTTTCAAACGTCATCTGCTTAAAAAGCAACTGACAAATGGTCTTGATCTCAACTTGAAAAATGGCGAAATAAACTGATGTTTCGACTGGGAAACCCTGAGTAGCTGTATTTCGTAAGACTTGCGGTTTTATTATAACATTATCATTACTCTCTTAGCTGATCGAGTGTTGTTCTACTTAATGAAGCCTTACTACATAAAATGATTGTGTGTGCATGCATGTGTGCGCGTGTGTATGTGTGTATGTGTGTATGTGTGTTTGTATATACACAGACGCAGACGAGAAAGTGAAAAGAGACGTTAGTGTTATGAAACAAAAGAAAAAGTATGCAGTACCAGAAAATAGATTATAGAATTCGGCGTAAAGCTAATACTTGTCATACTGTGAAACTATGGGCTTACTGTCAGATCTTTCGCCCATTGAATGAATATTGGCAACTCACTCTGCTAACTAGAAACTTAGAGTATCGACATGGCAACTTGACTGTAATTTACATACTACATGATAAATGTATTTGATAAGTGGATATATACGTGTGTCTGTGCTTGTGCTGTTTGTGACGTGGCTCTTTAGGCCCGGATTTCAGCAGTTCAAGAAATTGTGCTCTAAACATAAACTGATTGAAATAATTACTGTAGTTAATATGACAGTTAAAACCATGGATATGAGAAACCAGAATAGACACAGTTCAATGACAGAAATTAGTGAAGGAGCAGAAGACAATGAATCCATAAAACATACACATAGACATATATATATATATATATATATATATATATATATATATATATATATATATATATATATATATGCAGAGAGAGAGAGAGAAAAGCTAAATACACATACATATGCAGTATTTATATAAGCTGTATGTATATTTGTGTGTATGTGTGTGTGTATATATACACATGCACACATATATATACATATATATATATATATATATATATATATATATATATATATATATATATATATATATATATATATATATATATATATATATATATAATTACAACAGCAGCAAAACAGAGTTCATTTTCTGATGTCTAAAATATCTTCTTACTGGGGAAGATTGATTGAGAATATAATCCTTCTGTATTAAATATAATTACATAATTATATAGAATATCGTTAAAGTAACACTGAGAATAAAGATGTCACAATCACCATGACCTAGAGGAGACATCTACTTATATATTTATACATACATATATATATATATATATATATATATATATATATATATATATATATATATATATATATATGTATGTATAAATATAAAAGTAGATGTCTCATATATATATATATATATATATATATATATATATATATATATATATATATATATATATATATATATATATATATATATATATATATATATATATATACGTATATATACATACATACACGCACACGCACATATACAGCATATATGCATACAACATACATATATATATGTATGTATATATATATACAATTATATATATATATATTTGTTTTGCAATATATATATATATATATATATATATATATATATATATATATATATATATATATATATATACACATATATGAATATATACATGTATATACATGTACGAAAGATGAAGAAGGGAGGGAGGGGGAGGAAAGAGAGAGAGAAAGAATACATACAAAGAGATATATATATACATATATATCTATATATACCTCTGTGCGTGTGTGCGTGTGTGTATGCGTGTGTGCGTGTGTGTGTGCGTAGCATAAGTAGATATCTCCTCTGAGTGATGGTGATTGTAACCCCTTTATTCCCAATGTTACTTTAACAATATTCTATATAATTATGCAATTATATCTAATCCAAAAGGATTAAATTCTCAATCAATCTTTCCCAGTAAGAAGACATGTTAGGCTTCGGTTGATCAGTCTTTCTATCTTCGTTGTTTCGTTGAAAGAATTTTGTTTGTTACTTTTGTGTTGCCGACAATTTACCCTTCGCACAGTATATATATATATATATATATATATATATATATATATATATACACACACACACACACACACTGTGCGATGGGTAAATTGTCGCCATTTTATATTTTTAATGTCGTGCACTGTTTGTTTTTGATTTTGTCGTGTACATAGTATGGTAGGGTCAGTTGAGAACCGTCTGTGAGAAAAGCAGCACCATGACGCAATTCACTTTGCCAGAAATTTGGAAAAGACATGCTTTACTGCTTGGCATTCACGCCGGAAGCTCCAATATGAACATTTCAGAGTGCTTGGGTGTCAATGTGAGGACAGGGCAAAGGATTCGGAAAGAGATGGATTAGTCTAATGGTGATTACCAAGGTAGGGTTAGGGTAAGAGTTATTGTTATGACAGTCAGGCGATGCAGAAGATTCTGAAGCCGTCTGGAGTCCGTGGTTGATTACCAAGATAGGGTTAGGGTTAGGGTTAAGGTCAGTGAGTACTCTGAACGTTCTGATATGAAATGACCTCCTCAATGTTTTGGTGATATCCAGGACATGATTGACAACGATCCCTCCCTTATTCTATTGGTCTTTTTTTGAAGAGCCATATATATATATATATATATATATTATTATTATTATTATTATTATTATTATTATTATTATTATTATTGAGTGAGAGAGCAGTGCATGCCATCAAAGTGACACTGGGGTAAAATATACAAAGCCCAATATACCCATCATGACTATAAGGGTACACCAGGCACATGCATCACAACCATATGTACGCGACATGGTGATCTCATATCAAGATAAACAGCGCATGACCTCGCAGGTGGGGCCCAGTTAGAATTTTTTCAGGTCGAGTAGCCTATCCCGCACAAAAGGTCCCTGAATAAGGTTTGTTTAAGGACGATGAACAAAACACCCATGTTTCCAAAGGTGAATTATTCAAACCCCAAAGAATTCCTCTCAACACATGGCTATGATGCTCCCCCACTACTTCTGCTCATGATCAGAGAAGCACATATCGTCAGCCACCAAGGGACATGCTCAACTGGTTAAGGTCAAACAACTGACAAGCAAATCTGTGGTATTAAGCAGAATATTTGCTGTAGCCCATCTTTTTATACCAAGACAAAACAATGTACATGATAACACTTCCAATCAGTTAAGATCAGAAGCCATGAGAGCCACTGCCTGGTACTGCATCCGGGCATTTTATTATTATTATTATTATTATTATTATTATTATTATTATTATTATTATTATTATTATTACACAGATGTACTTGCATAGCAAGTGACCTGATCTGAGATTGTGTACTGAAACAAAAACAATTGCAGCGTGGAAGGTGTTTATAAGCCATTTAAAAACACACAAAAACCGTTAGATTAACTTCAACATTTGAATTTAATTTCTCAAAATATTTTCGTCGCTTTGAAACAGCGACCTGTTCACTGACAAAATTCCGCCTCCCTGATATATATATATATATATATATATATATATATATATGACGGCGTACGTACACTTTGGTCTCTTATGTGTAAGTACATAAATATATATATATATATATATATATATATATATATATATATATATATATATATATATATATATATATATATATAAATTTTGTACGACTCTCTTATTCTTTCATTCTTTCTTTCTTTCTATCAGCCCCTTCACACTTACTTCGTTCTTTCCACTTCTCTTTCTTTCGTTCCCCATCTCTCACATTTCCTGGCTTTCTCTTCATTCTAACCTTCCCTCCTCTTTCACTTCACTCTGTCCCTTTCTTTTTTCCCGTCCCTCCCTAATTCATCTATCTCTCTACCACTCTCCTCTCTCTCCACGTGACCGGTGTTCGGCCAAGCCTGACCTTTCTTCCTTGCTTCGACTACCATCCGTGCAACATCTATATTCCTCCCCATGCCTGTCATCTCTTATGTCCCTGCCGTAAGGCTTCCCTTCCACATACGTATATATACATGTATGTAAGAGTGTATGTATGTATGGATTGCCTTGTACTATATATATATATATATATATATATATATATATATATATATATATATATATATATGATATATATATGATATATCATTATATATTATAGTATATAATAGCATGTGTGTATATACATATATATATATATATATATATATATATATATCCAAGCTCCAGGTTTTAATATATATTTCAATTATATTTCGCAAGTGAAGCGAAAGAAATAGACGAGATGATTTAGTATACCTTTAGTAAATACAATAATTAATTCAATACCACTATTTATGCGTTTAATGAAGATGAACACTGAATATAGACACTGCCTACGAGGTGGTATCAAAAAGTTTCCGGACTAGTTCTGTGGCGCGCCAACAGATGGCAGCATACGGTTGCGTCCGCGCTGAGAGTTAGCAATGACCTTCATGAGGTAGTGTACTGAGTGACACCGCTATGTTTACCTCACAAGTTGTGAAATTTGTGTTTTTGTGAATACGTGTATGCTGTAGTCTGTGATTTTGTCATGGAGAGGAACAAAAAGTCAATGCAAAATTTTGAGTCAAAGTTGGGATGTCTGTTCGTATACGCTCTCATGATGATAGCAAGTTAATATCATAATAGCTCTCTGTGTGTGTGCATGTATGCGTGTGTGTGCATGTGTTTGGGTGTGCGTGTGTGTGTGCGTGTATGTCTGTGTGTGTGTGGGTGTATGTGTTTGTGTGTGTATTAGTATGTACGAGTGAGTGGGTGTGTGAGTGAGTGAGTGAGTGAGTGAGTGTGAGTGAGTGATATCACAGAGGTGTAGATTTAGTGTTCATCTTTACTAAATATATAAATAATGGGTCTCAAATTGCATTTAGCAAGGTATCGTAAATTTTGTCCTGAATTTCGTTCGCTTCACTTGTAAATTATAACTGAAGTAAATACAAAATTTGCATCATCATCATCATCATCATCGTTATTATTGTTAGTAGTAGTAGTAGTAGTAGTAGTAGTAGTAGTAGTAGTAGTAGTAGTAGTAGTAGTAGTAGTAGCTGTAGTTGTAGTAGTAGTAGTAGTAGTAGTAGTAGTAGTAGTAGTAGTAGTAGTAGCAGCAGCAGCAGCACGGCGAACTGACAGAATCGTTAGCATGCCAGACAAAGTGCTTCGCGGCGTTTCGTCTGTTTTAACGTTCAGAGTTGAAATGCCACCGAAATCGACTTTGCCTTTCTTCTTTTGGAGTTGATAAAATAAGTACCAGTTGGGCACTGGTGTCGATCTAATCGATATAGCCCCTCCCGAAATTGCTGGCCTTGTGCAAAAATTTGTAATCATCATCATCATCATTATTATTATTATTATTGAGTGAGAGAGTAGTGACACTGGGGTAAAATATACAAAGCCCAATATACCCATCATGACTACCCATCTGATAAGAGTACACCAGGCATATGCATCACAACCATATGTGCGCGACATGGGGATCTAATATCAAGATAAACAGCACATGACCTCGCAGGTGGGGCCCAGTTAGAATTTTCTTCGGGTCGGGTAGCCCATCCCGCTCAAAAGGTCACTGAATAAGGTTTGTTTAAGAATGTTGAGCAAAACACCCATGTTTCCAAAGGTGAATTATTCAAACCCCAAAGAACACATGGCTATGATGCTCCCCCACTACTTCTGCTCCTTATCAGAGATGCACATATTGTCAGCCACCAAGGGACATGCTCAACTGGTTAAGGTCAAACAACTGACAAGAAAATCTGTGGCACTGAGCAGAATATTTACTGTAGCCCATCTTTTATACCAAGACAAAACAATGTACATGATAACACTTCCAATCAATTAAGATCAGAAGCCATGAGAGCCACTGCCTGGTTATGCATTAGGGCATTATTATTGTTGTTGTTGTTGTTGTTGTTAAGGCGGTATAAAATTCAGCAGCAACAACAATATCAGTACGAAGTCAAACTGCAAATCTGCGAACACCAACACCACAACGAAGAGCACAAACGAAAATGAGATGGACTCAGCGAACAGCAAAACCAAGGACAAGGAGTATATAAAGAAGAACAAAAACAGCTCCACCAAATCAAAAAGGTTTGCAGACGTGGCCAGCGCTTAAAAAAGAAATGTTTTCGCTGGTCCTCGGTGAGAAAATAAAGGAACTGACCCAAGCCAAAAAAAATTTTAATTGAGTGGGGTAATGCAGCAGTATTTATGCCTTCTGAAGTGATGGAAATAAACGAATCATGCTATTCCATATAATGATCATGGTATTCCATATAAGGCTTCTCATATTTTCTGCTACTCCATACATTTCCATTGTTTTTATTATCCAGGAGTGTGGTATCATACCGTATGCTTTATGATAGTCAACCCATGCCATGTTCAGGTTTATGTGTCTTCGCTTGCAGTTCTTGATAATTAGATTATCAATTAATAGCTGATCCTTCGTTCCTCAGCTTCTCTTTCGGTACCCTTCTGTTCAATAGGTAGCATCCCACTGCTTTCCATGTATCTGTACAGTTCACCGACCAACGCACCTGACATTTGTTTCCACATTAGCAGAAGGTACGTTATTGGTACAAAGTTGGATGCAACATTTCCCTTTTCGGGCTCCTTGGCAAACAACAACGTATTTCCCTCTTTCTGCAAGCACTCATCTAGCTGTTGGGCTATCCTTTCCTGGAGCCCTCTCAGTTTCTTTATCCAATAACCTTGAACCCCCATCCGGTTCTGGGCTCTTCTAATTTGGGAATTTTTTTATACTGCTTTTTTTATCATTTCTCTAATTATTTTTATGTCTTCTTGGCCGTCTATATTTCTTAACCTATCTTGGATTTCATGCAGCCACTCCGCTTCATCATTATGCTCTACAGGTTGGTCCCAGATCCCTCTCCAGAATGCCCTACTTTCCTCTGCATTTGGTATCATTGTCACGTGTAATTGTCCATCTTATTATTATTAGTATTATTATTTTATTGTCTTTGTTCAGCTTCTAACGCAGGAGATGTACTACGGTGTCAGCTGTTCATTACCAGTGAACTAAGGTAACACCCCTTATTATCATTATTATTATTATTATTACTATTATTATTATTATTATTATTATTATTATTATTATTATTATTGATTTAACTCAGATTCATTTTTATTCCTGCTAGAATTTATGTGGGTAGCCAGTTACTACCTGTAAAGTTAGGTATCCACAGGCTTTCGATAGTATTTCAAGTGCTTAAAACCCTCCTGATAATCTTTCCTGCCCCTTGAGGCAAACTTTCTGTAGAAGCTCTGCAGGACATTTTGTTCCATTCTCTTTCAATCACAAGTCTATATCTTTACTCACAGTACCCAATGCACCAGTTATAACAGGCAGAACCTGTAATTATTATTATTATTATTATTATTATTCAGTAGTTTTATTTTTATAACGTGCTTTCACTTCACTACCGAGCGCAGCTCTGTGCGCCTTGGGTATGTGCTGTGGTTTGCTGTGGTGCTCTTATGTTTACTGTATTGAAAGTGTTTTGCGTAGAATGTGTGCA